>NC_090210.1:7823999-8123999 GCF_033026475.1 Channa argus | reverse complement strand
GTGGGAAAGGTTTTTCACAGCTGTCACATTGCAGAACCAGCAGAGTATTCGGCCATGTGACACAGTAAGGAGTAGGCGATCTCTCTGGGTGAAGCTGAAAAGTTTGATAGTGGGATGGGAAACTCCGAGCTGTGAGTTACATAACAGCAACACATCCAGTTTGAAAAAGACAAAAGCTTGTCAGTGAAGGGGGAAATCTGTCTGCCATCTATGCCTCAGGGTTTTCAATGAAACCATGCAGGTGCACAGTTTGTTATGTTTCTTTGCTGATGACATGTACTGTACTAAAGCCCCATTGCCAAATGCTGCGCAGAGGTACAGGGTAACAGTTAATAAAGCGCTAAACGTGTGGTGCCTTTGTGTTATTTTCTATCAGTTGATGTTGGAGGCTCAGAACAGACGTATTGACGATCTGATGGAGAGGATCAGACTGCAACAGGAGAAGCTGGACAAGCAGAATGTGCGCATCAGGACTCTTCAAAGTCAGGTGAGGAGACGAACGAACATGTCTGAACTCCAGTATTTGTTGTTTTTATTTTTATTTTGTCTTTTATTCTGAAGTCTCACAGATGACTGATCTTTTTCAGATCCAGCAGTCAAAACAGAGACACAACCTGCGGAGCAGCAATGGCTCCGCGCAAAGTGGCGTCACGGAGCAGCACGACTCCCCCGTCGGTAAGTAAAGTCAGAAAGATCCCCACATGACACTGTGTTAAGTCGACTGCGCCAAATCTGACGCCAAATGTAGGAGACCATCTGCTTACTAAGGCCATAAAGAAGCTTATAATCAAGCGCAATTAAACTCAAGGAACCAATCAATCTAATCACGTTTCTGTGCTCAGCGTGATGCCACAACTATCTGGTCCCTGTTGTGCAGCCTGTCAAACCCTAACGACGTTATTCAATTACACGATACCATTAACACAGTTAAAATACTAAAAGTTGTTAGAAATCCAATTAGGTCAGGAAAAAAATCTTTTCTCTCTAAATCAAAAAAAGTTATTTTGCTTTAGTTAATGCTCATTTCGCGACTTACTGTAATTGTAAAAAGCAGTGCATGATGCCCTCAGTGTGCAGCCACTGGGACTGGATCAGCACTCACAAAGAGTCCTTTCATCCAGGCCCGAGCGGACTGGACTGGGTACACACCAAGTGAACAAGAGTTGAGACTTGACAGCTTTTTTTTCCCTGACACATTTTTGTCTCACTGCATTGTCTGTTTAGTCTTCAGAGGTTGACGTGGATGATATGAGAAAAGAGTATAATAAAAACTGAATAGAAAGCTCATATAAAACAAATTGCTCATATATAACCATTATACGCGCCGATAGAAAACTAAATAAAATAAAATTGATTATATTTGAACTTACATCAGTGCTGTAAGCAGCTGCAGGTGAAAGGTGAACATGGCTGAGGCAAAAAGTTGAGTTCAGTCAGCCTGTACAAATTACAATAACACCTCAGAGCTGTGACATCAGCTGGATTTCTGGAATGAGGAAAAAAGAAACATGTTTCTCTGGCAAGGTTTCAACTGGGGGAAAGTTTACTGGTCTCTGAGAGTGTTCTGTCAGGGTCAAACAGCTCAGTGGGATTACTCACACAGACCAATTCTGTTGTATGAATGGGAGTCTTTGTACAAATCTAGCATGCAGTGTTCCTCAGATTGCCTTCCATGTGTCTGAGTCAAGAAAAAATGAGGGAAAACAAAAGGGGGGGAATGGGAAAATGCAGTCTAAATTTATCTATGAACTTTGTACAGATAAATCCTCCACTGTTTTGAAGACACTCATCTCCTCCCCTGTTTTAAGACATCCCACCTTTTTGTGTACATCCGTCAAGAGTACACAACCTTTCCCCTATATCTGTCAGACATCCCTCCTCCTCCTCCTCCTCCTCTTCAGCCATCCTCTCCTCCCCCAACTCGACACACAAACCCCCTAACCTCCATGTCGTTCTCTCCCATTGTAATGAATAAGAAGTGTGCCAAAGTTCAGGAGAACCACTGACCCTAAGGCACACTACAGCCACAGCTGGCCAACAAGAGCTCATGCCTCTGGAGGAAAACTATTATAATGTAATGACTGTTTGTGGTTCTGAGATCAGCTGGCGTCGAATCAATAACCCGGCCAATATCCAAGAAAAAACAATCCGACAAATCAAAATCCCAAATTAAATCTTAACTTGAAATTTTACAATTTTTCCTTTTATGACATGTAAATGCATTAAGTAGCACCAGGTGATGATATTATCCATAGTAAAGTGGATTACTGAAGGTGTGCTATTAGTCATCTGCCTTATTAACCATGTGACAGCTCCAATTGGCTCTGGAGTCACTTTCTTTGTGTTGCTGCCTATTGCCTTTCATCATCCTCTGATCACTCCGCTGCTGGCTGCTGTGCACGTGAAGGAGATGTGACAAGCCAGAGAGGAGGAGGAACAGAGGCAGAGGGGTGGGGGCCAAACGGGGTTGAGGAATGTAAAGGGTAGCAGCGTGGAACTCAATAGCCTGGCAGACCAGGCAGCCGTAAAGAAGGAAGTCTGCTTGGGAACTGGGAGAAAGGTCATATTTATAAATGAGAAAGAAGTTCTCACTCACTCTCTCACTTGTTAAGGCTAGGTCAAAAGCTGTACACATTTATATCTCCAGACGACTGATAAGCTCCCACAGGACGATAGGCATATTTGCAAACACTCGGCTCTTGCAGCGTGGGGGAACCTGCCATTGAGAGGTTCCCTAAATGTAAATGACCTACTTATGACAGCTGACACACACAAAAGGATGTTAGGATGAAACCATAATAATAATAAAATAGTTTCTAACATGGTCTCAAAAGAGAAAAAAAGGAAATAGATCCATGCTTAACTCACGCAAAGAAGGTTCTGTTTGAATGAGGCAGCAACTCAGCAAACGTTCAGTCAAGTTTTTAAAAAGTCTGTCACCACAGTAATAAGTTTAAGGGAGTAAAGTTGAAGAAAACACAACCATAAAATGTATCGTGTATAAACAGCATTGCATTGAGGCTCTTTGACTTAACACTGTTGCATTTTTTCTCTTTATTTTTCTTATAGAGATGGTGTCAGACTGTCATGAGCTGTTCCTGAGAGGAGAGACCATTAGTGGGGTCTACACTATCCAGCCAAAAAATGCAGAGCCCTTTAATGTCTTCTGTGAAATGACAACTGGTAAGTGGGCTTACGATTTTGCCCTGTGTGTTTGACTCAGTACAGTCTGGTTACCACAAATTTAAAAGCCCCAACTTGTACTAGAAGCTGTTTTTGCTGATAGCTTTTTCTGACCATCTTTGCTGTTGTTTTTCTATCCAGATGGTGGATGGACAGTGATCCAAAGGCGCCAAGATGGCTCTGTTGACTTTGACCAGTCGTGGAAAGCCTATGAGAAAGGCTTTGGCAGCCTAAATGGTAAATGCTCTTTAAACTTTGATCTCACTCTCACTGACTCCTGCACTGGTCTGGACAGGTGCTAGCTGGCCTGGCCAGGTTTAGATTAGTTAACACCGCATTATAGTATTTACAACCACAGCAGTAGGTGGCCTTCAGGATCGCTTATCAGTGATAAGTGTGAAAGGCAAACAGTTCTTATAGCTCTGGATAGTTTTCTTACCATTTCTTTTCTTTGTCTTTCTTCTGTAGGAGAGTTTTGGTTGGGCCTAGAAAAGATTTACTCCATTGCCAAAGATGGTGGCTACATCCTCAACATCAACCTCTCTGACTGGGGGGATGACTTAGTATCTGTGCGCCTCCCCTTCCAACTGGGTGGAGAGGAAACAAAGTACTCACTTCAGATTCCAGAGGCTGACACGTTCAGCACCCTGGAGAGCTCCCTGGGGACTGATGCCACATCTGGCCTGCCTTTCTCCACCCATGATCAAGACAATGACCAGAAAAATGACATCAATTGTGCCAAACACCTCTCTGGTGAGTTGTAAAGGACAATCACAATGACAAATGCCTGTAGTTATTAATTTAAATTTTTAACTTGAGCTCAAATGCAGCATCTAACCCAATATTTTCATTTCTCTTTTTAGGTGGTTGGTGGTTCAGCAATTGTGGTCGCTCCAACTTGAATGGTAGATACTTCCAGAGCCCTCCTCCAAAGCAGCGACATCAGAGGAAACAGGGCATCTTCTGGAAGACCTGGAGGGGCCGCTACTACCCTCTAAAGTCCAGTGTGATGATGATCGCCCCAAGCGTGATCGAAAACAAATCATAAACAATAGAGAGAGAAAGAAAGAAAAGATCATGGCAAAGAGAAAGGGGAGAAAGATTTCTTGTTGCTTCATTGATGGCATGGAGCTTTCTATTTCCCTGCTTGTCTCCCACTGAGGAAGACTTTAAACCAGAGCCAAGTTCCTGAAAACAAAAGCAAAGGGAACTCACATTACATCAGTTCCATCTTTGCTCTGCTCAGTTGTCTGAGACACGTGCAGATTCCTTCCCTGCACTTAAAGCCACAGAGGAGACAAGGATAAAATGAGCAGTGGAATCTTTTTTTTTTTAAAAAGCTACCATTGCAGTGGATTCCCACTATTGGTGTGCAGCAGGGGCCCCTAACAAGAAGAGCGAGTTCTGACCTGTCCACTGCTCTGAAAGCCACAAAGTATTTCCAACGTGTTGAGACTCCTCACGTGTTGTCAGCAGCATGAAGGAGTGAAATCAGGGCCAGTTATAAAAGCCTTTTAAACACAGTGGTGCAGACAAAATGGAGACTTCACTAAAACAAATTAGCTTTTAAAAGTGTCATGTAAATTTATATGACATTCTACACTACGATCATAAAGTCTGATATTAGACAATTTATGGAGACCCATTCCAGCTTTTTGTACAATATACAAAATAATCTGCAATAGTCTGCAATTTTGAATCTAATAATTCAAATTCTTCACTGGCATTATTGTTTCTGTGAAGATTTCATGATATAAAGTCATATTGACTGTTTCTAAGATGAAAGACATGGTTTTGTACATAGTGTATGAAGGAATATCATCTGTCTTTTCATAAATGTAATTGTTACTTATTGTCATAACATTATCTGTTTTGTTGTGACTTGAGAGTTTGTTATTATTGATGTTCACTTTTCTTATTTAAATTAACTAAAGAATCTCTCTCTATATATATTACTGGTGCTGCCTGTTTGTAATTTATATTGTTTTGGTTGTATTTACCAAATGTGAAATTGTTTTTTTTAAGAGAAAATGAAAATGAAAATTTTTGGATAAGTCAATAAAATCTATTTAAATAATGTTTTGCGTTTTGTCCATGAATTATATACTACGTACATAGACAGTATATTGTTGGAACAAACAACACAAAGGCTGTGTCCCAATATAGTACAGACAACTGAGAACAGAACTAAAACAAACAATTCTAAAATGTTTCTAGAGACTAATAACACAATACAAAATATGGTCACAAGACACAAGGTGAAAAGGGCAAACATTTTACCTCATTCAATTCTGCAATGGTAAACAACTAAGGTTTATTTTTGTGGTTCATGTAGTCTGTTGCATCAATCAAAAATAGAAAATATAATTAACTGGCAAACTGTTAAAGTTCTGAGTTCAACCTGAATATAATCTCCTTTATTTAACCAAACATCTTTATTAAAAACCAACAGTGAGGCCAAACATGCTGTAGATCTAAACCACTTCATCAAGCCACACGTGGGGATGTCCTGTATCTTAAAGCTGCTTAGTCATAATACCAAGAAGCAATCTTTAGTTGCTTCTGGGTGTCAGCTTTAATTTTTCAGTGCACCACTTTCTGCTTCCTTGTCAGCTTTACTGTTAATGCGATTCACCTGTAGTGACTCTCCAAGCACTGACAACCGGTTCAGGATCAACCTCTGTAACAGATGATGTGATGGTAGTGTCTCTCATCTGAGCATCAGTGCACCCAGTGAAAGTCAGTGACAGGCTGTGACACAATGGACCCCTGCAGAGAAAAAACAGAGCAATACAGTTAACTTGGTACACAAAGCTGTTGATAAAATGTTCTAATGAAGCATTTATGGGCACAATTGGTTTCCTTATGAGTGCACAACAAGCAGCAATAGAAGAAGTACCCATTCTCTACTGGCATAATCCCACTGATATCACACTTTTTAAAAACCCTCATTATAAATAGAACTGTGTAAGAACAAACAGGGTTAAAGAACTAGACATGGGATCTGTCCCAAATTTTGGGTTATGAATTTTGTGGCCGGAAGCAGTTGCCAGGCAACTCCACAAAATTCCTGGCACTGTTCATAGTCAAGCCCACAACTTCCAAATGATGTCAAATTGCTAAAAGTGCCAATGCTGTTTTTTGTACAGAGAGAGGACCTCAAGTGTAACAATATATTAGTGAAAGTTGGAAGTGAAGGTAGGCTCGTTTTAAGACCTTTTGTCAGCCTTATGAAATTAGTATTATTTTCCAGCCAAGCTATGACCTGCCAGTTGATGGTAAACGATTTACTGATCTCAGTGGTGTTATCAGATCACCACGAAACATCACATACCTATTATCATCCTATCTGTTGCTTCACATACCAGGTTTTGAGTGCACAAAATCCCTTGTTGTTAAAGCAGTGGTGGTGATTTGGCCTTGACAAAAGGTGAAGCAAGACTTTAAGCTACTGTAAATTTAGAAAGTCATATTTAAAAAGAAAAACTCTATTTGCCACTAACAAAGCCTGGTTGTACCGTGAAACAAAAGGACATGCTGCAACATGCACACACAGCATGTAACATGAAATAAGTCAAATGCAGTAAAAGAGGGCATGTTACTGATTCATACATTTATTCATTATCATGTACAAATTGTATCTCGGTGGTACAAAGCTGTTGTAAGACTCCAGTGCTCACCCCCCTGTTGTCTTTATTGCAGTAAAAAAAAGGAAATACCAGCATGATCAAGAGTCAAGAGGTACTTTGGCAATTATAAATTATGTGTTAGGAAGGCAAGCAGACGTCTTGAGCAGTGTAATGTGAAGTGAGGAAATGACGCAAAAAATATCAATTAGAAGCCTCCGTCAGCACTCTTAAAAAAAAAAAAAAAACAATAAAAATCCATAAAAATTTTATTTTGAACAACACACAATTAAAACAAGTGGATGAAAGAAGAGCCTTGCTTTTCTTCCTTTCTTCATCTTATGCCAACTGCAAGGTACAGACTCACAATATATGTGGATATTCCAAGTCTGTGCGAGCGTGCTTGTGTCTGTGTTTACATACGATATAAACTGTATTTTACATATAGTGTGTGAGCTAATGTCTGCAATTATGTTTATGGATTCCATTTCATATCTGTGAACTGTAACCCCGTTCCTACCACTGACTGAACTGAATAAAACAGGTGGGGCCAGGGGGAAAACAACACGATAACATTTGGCAAAAATCATCATGGTTGCTGAGAGGGGGATGTGGGTGAGCAATGAGTCAATGTGACACAGCCTACAAATATTTCTCCATATGTCCTTGTCTTTGTTCAGCTTTCAGGGTGAGACAAAATCTCTGTGCTCGTAAACCATACCCCAGACTGTACATGAGGGGAGGTCATGGAGGAGACAGGGCCGGCAAGCGAGTAACAGAACAAGACAGAGAGCAAGCGAAAAGAGGGAGCAAGACGGAAAAGTGACATGACTAGCTCAGGAGAAAGGGCCGTGTGGCTGCAAAGTGTCTGATAGTCTCTCGACGACAGGGTGAAAATTTGAAGCTGGGGTTGGTGAGGGAAGGTCAGGGAGAGTAAAGATGGGCGGCGAGCTGGAGGGAGTAAAGGAGGAGAAAACAAGACTTCACTTCTCCCCCTTTGTCTCATTTCAGAGGTATTGTTGTAGAAAGTGCAGCAGCATTATCTCATAATGCTCTCCAGACTCAGGGCAGCGAATACTGTGTCGCTCGTTGGGGTAGACCTGGAAAATTGAAACAACTAAGTTACGTGTATTTTACACATGTATGTGTCCTTAAAATCTTGTTAAAATGATTAAAAGCTTGATTAAAATCTATGCGACATAAAGTACAACTGTCACGCATACATTTCATATAAAAAAGATGAGACGCTAACCTGAAGCTGGTAGGGCTTTCCAGCACGGATTATCTGCGACACTAGGAAATTGGTGTGGAAAAAGTGCACGTTCTCATCTAGAAATCCGTGTAGAATCAGCAAACGATTGGGCCTGAAATAAAGAGTAAAATACCGCATGCCATTCAGAGCACATCCAGAAATAACATGTTGCCTCGCATTCCTTCATATTTTAAACCAGGGAATGTCTATAACAATAAAAAAAAATTGCATAAAAAGCTGAAATACTGCAGCTGCAGGGCTTCAGTGACTTCCATAATTTGACTTCAGCACCAAAGAGCAGTGCTCCAACATGCCACTGCCAGGGCTACAGAGTCTCCTAAGTGCCTAGAGGCTTTTAAATACCCGACACCTCAAATCCTAATTATTTAATAAAGAAAGATCATAATAATTGCTTCAAGAAACTTTTTTTTCTTTATGTTCAGCATTGAAAAGATTACATCATATACATAACAAATTGGATTACATTTTTTTACCGTATTGACAAATTGGCACAAGCACACTCCCTAATTTACATATGATGTCACTGCTTTAAAGAAATAGGATGAATCCTGCAGTCATGGTGACACATGCAGAAATATTGATGGAATTACACAAGACACGCAGTATCAAAAACAATTGATATCACTCACTAATGGGCAGTCTTGCTAACTCATAAAGGTGTGAATACTCACTCGCTGGGCAGCTGGTTTACATGCAGTGCCACAGATCCGTCCTCGTAGCCCTGCTGGTTGTTCTCAGGCACATCCATGTAACGCTCTGTGTAGCCTGTGTCATAAGCCATCCATACAGTCACTGGAGCACCTGCAATAGCCAACTGGCAGGAAAGCACGGTTTCATCAGATGGAAGGAATTTTAAATAAAAATATCAGCATGTGGAAAGGATCAAGGACAAAGATGTTGGAAAATGTGTTTTTAAGAAAACCTCCAAATTATACTGTAATACTGATGTTATTGCTCAGTTTGATGCATTTTGAGATAACACATTAATAAACTAAACCCTATTGCACAGGGAAGTACATGGAGATGTCTTTGCCGAATTAAAGCCATTATTGCCAAAGTGTAGACCTGTCCAACATGGACACCATGTGGATGTAACTGGGAACTTCATTGCAAGTTAAGACTACACATCATAATTTAGTGATTAATTAAGTAATTCTTAGTTTACAGTTAATCATACAGTGATACACATTGAGAATGGCTAAATCAGACAGTACAGAGTGCTCGCTGACAGTGAGCGCAGGAGGAGTAATGGACGAAAAAGCCTCCCAACCTTGAAGATATTTGGTCGTTGGATCAGGCCCATGAGAGAAAGGAAGCCACCATAGGACCACCCATGGATGGCAACACGGCTCAGGTCCACAAACTTAAACTTCTCTGCCACATACTGCAGCCCCTCCACCTGGTCTTCAATCTCTATTTGACCCTAAGAGGGGAATAGTAAATAGTAAGGCTACATATTCATTTGTTTATTGTGTTCATTCTTTTTTTCTATTTCTTCAGAGATATACAAATGCTTCTATCTGACTCTTACTCTACCATTTTGTTTTTCAGGGCTCCCTCAAATTCAAGCCCTCTCTGACAGGAACCCCTTCCATCAATGACAA
The DNA here is from genome assembly GCF_033026475.1 of Channa argus. Lineage (NCBI taxonomy): Eukaryota > Metazoa > Chordata > Actinopteri > Anabantiformes > Channidae > Channa > Channa argus. The sequence continues at coordinate 8,114,313 of NC_090210.1, read as the reverse complement.
CCACAGCATAGCCCAGAGACGCCAGTGTGTTCAGACGGAGGTACTTCATTCCCTTAAAAGAGTTGTTCACCAGCTGCACCTGCAAACAAATACATATACTTATTTTCAAAGCAATACAAGTTCAAAGTAACACTTTGCACAAAAATATGGTAACATCACAGACAGAACGCACTCACTACATGAACATACCTGTGGGCCTCCATAAACAAAGAGAACAGTGGGGTGCTTCCTGCCAGGCTGCAGATTGTGAGGCTTGTACACCATCCCATAAAGCTGGAAGCCTGACTTCCCTGGAAAGTCAAAAATCTCAGGTGGATTGTAATCTCCTGGGCAACCTGGAGGAAATTAACATGTGTACATTAGATTAGTGGTTGATGAATTAATCATTTATCAAAGCTTATGGACAAAAGCAAAAATAGAACCGAAAAATACATAGTACAGTGAATTGTACAGTAAATTGTATTTAGTTACCATAAAAATAATTAAAAAGGGAAATCAACAATATTAGCATTAGAAAGCAATGATACACAACTCAGTTTGATACATTGTCTTCTGGGACGCTTATGATATCAAAACATGTCATCTTGAGATACTGGTAGTAGACGAGTATCTCAAGATTGGGTGTATAATGCATATTACAATATCATGTCCTTTAATGGGAGTGGGAGTTATCCTGTGAAGCCTTACACAGAAATAGTATGTGCACAATGACACAATCAAGGATTGTCTTTACACTCCAGGTGATTTTAATCAATCACAGACAACAAACAACTCTGACACAAAGCACTTACAATGACATGTTGGAGAACTAGGTTATCTGATTGCTGTCACAAATGCCTAGAGGACACCCCTCTACAACTCATTGTCCTTGATCTAATCAAAGCCAGACCTCAACTTTCCCTTACAGACTCAGCTCTATTGATTGTTCCAAAAATGTAACCAGAGATAGGTGGGCAACCTTGATACTTGGACAGACCAAGCCAAATAGCAATTTCAGCAAATTAAATCAGTTTTAAATCTGTGTGTTAATTTAAAAACATTCGTTTTGTAATTTATTTACTATTGTAAATTGTAAACATTGCAAAAAATCAATAATATAATTTTATGAAAACTCACTACTGGCTATCTTTTCTGGGTCTGCTAAACAAATATATTCCTGTTAGGACAAGCTGCTTTATGTCTACACAGGAGACATAAGAAATACAGTTCATGTTGGGCACAATCTTTGCAAAACACCAAAGACAACAGTTAAAATCTTTGTGAACAAAACATAAATTGAAGTATGGCAGTTGTTTAGGACCATGTTTACCTGGTGATTCCATCATGCTGGCCCAGAACTCTGGTACCAGGTGTAGTGGGTCACCTTCTGAACTGGTCAATTTGTAAACATGAACACATGGAGGGGTGCTCACATTGCTGTAGTGGCTGACAAAAAAGTCAAAATTCTGCAGGGAGAGAGAAGGGAGAGTAATGCAAAAGATTAGAAAAGCTTTGGAGTAGGATGCTTATATAAGAAAAGACAAGAAAGAAAAACTGACAGACAAAAGAGGGTGCAATACCATATATTGTACTACAAGTCCCAATGAGTCCTAAGTATGGAAGACTGTTGACAATATAAGAACATTTATTCCATGAATGGCAAACGACAGTTTAACCAAATGAAGCTGTTTCTATTGCCCTTCTGATTGGGATACAACTATTCCAGTTTTTCTTATCTGTTTTACTCACACCAAACCACAATCTGCACCTTTTTCATAGTTGGGTATAAAGGTTTGTATCCCCTTTTTTGGAATGGCACAAGAAGTAAAACAAACATGTTAGGGAATGCACACGTGACCTTGAACTTAACAAAATCCTAATGCACTTTCAGCTAAAACTTCATTGTCAGAAATGACAAAATTGGTCAAGTTATGTATAAAGAAAGTTATGGCAAAATAATAAAAATTGTATCAGTTCTATATTTTGCATCCGTCATGGTAACCATAATACAAATTCTGTTAAAATTTCTGATAAAGGAACAGTTGTACTGGCTGAAAGTGCATTAAATATTATATTTCCATTTATAAATAAGAGGATGCAAAGTTTTGTACCCAACTGTACAATGGGAATGTGCATAGCAGTGAAGGAGGAGACCTCTTCCAAAGTTAAACAAGATCAACAATTCTGAAACAAAGATCCAGTTTGCAGTGAGAAGGGACACATTTTAGGTGAACATTTGAATATAGTCAAAAACTATGCTGGTTAACAAAGGCCTACCTCTGTTTGATAGAACGTGGTGAATGCACTAATTAAATGAAAATGTATATAACCAGACAAGTAGGTAAACAACTGTTTTTACCTGGCTAACAGAGCAGCTATGAGAGAAGCCAGGCTTAGTCAGTCTGACCACATCTCCAGGTGAATCATAGCTGACCACATAGAGGTGATGCTCCAGAGGAGTGTCTTTAGTGCCCTGGAAGTACACCAACTTTGTTGCCTCATTTACCCAGATCTAGTAAGAGACAGGGAAATAAAAGAGAACAAAAAACAATCAAACAACTATTAAAAGGTAAAAAAAAACAAAAACATTATATAGAAATAAATAGAACAGTGTTTTTATTTGTATTTTGGAATAGAATGATGAAGTCTTTCATCTTTAAGGGATTTAAGGTGTTCTCAATATTGGGTGTAACTTGATTATATATATGCCATTTTTTATGTTAGGAAAATGTACCAGCACAATTCTACTACACATAAAGCTCAATCAAACTAAACAGGTGTCCCAATAGATCAGGATTAGAGTTAAAGTAAAAATCTCCTAAAACAAGGAAGAAGTTAAGATGGTTGCCATAAAAATCTGACTTGACTAGAGAAGTAAACAAATTTCAGTCATAAAGTCACTGTGTTTACATGCATTTGTTACCAAATTGCAATTGGCTTTCTCAAATGCAGCCTAATTGCCATGTCCCTTTTTAGCACACTCAAGGAACCTTCCGTAATAAGGTTCTGGTGGTGTATTTCTCTCTCAAGAAATTTTGTTCGTAATAGGCTTTTTTTGTTTTTTTTACAAGTACAAGACTGCAACAGGCAAAGTAACTGCAAATTTGCAGTATTTAATTACATAGTGCTGCCTCGTCTTATTTAAATCCAAAGTCTACACTCAGTAGGCCATAATAAAGTGCTAATTTAATGAACAAATAAAAGCTAAAACTGAAATCTCTCATTTAAAAAAGTAATCAAACCCTTTGCCATAGATTGTTGTATTGCATCCTTGCTTTAACTATCCTTGAGATGCGTCTAGAACATAATCTGTCAGCTAAAGTGACTGAATGTATCTCACCACAGATGATACATAGTAAACACCTAAGTGTACCAAAGGTTCTAACAATTCCCACTGCATGTCAGAAGAAAGAGGAAGCCATGAAGTTCAAGTGTGACAGTAGTCTCTACAATTTTGAAGAGAAAAAGGTTTGAGGCCACAATGGAGAAACATTTTATACTGGTCTGGTAAACATCAGGCACCATTCATAATCTGTCAATACCATCTCTACAGTGAAGGTTTTTTTTTTTTGTCCTTTCGGCTTATCCCGTGAGTTAAGGGCCACCACAGCACTGCACAGCTAGAGAGGGGAATGGGCTGTTCAGTGTCTTGCCCAGAGACACTTCGACATATAGCCAGGGCCGGGGATCAAACCACTGACCCTGTGGTCTGTGGACGACTGCCTTTACCAAGTGAGCTACAGCCAACCCTGAAGCATGATGGTGGTAAATCTTAGTAGCATGGACAGAGGGACTGGTCAGACAAGAGGGACAGATGTATCCAGGTCAATACAGAGAAATCTTTAAAGAAAACTTCCTCCAGAGTGCACAAGACCTGACAGCATATTGATAGTTCAACTTTTAGCATAATATGATCTAAACCAAACTGCCAGGACAAAAATGGAATAGAAGGCAGAACTAAACCCTACAGAACATCTGTGAAGAGCTGTATAGACAGTAGCTCACAGACACTTCCCATCCAATCTGATGTAGCTTGAGAGGATCTACCAGAAAGTTAGGTGAACAAATCCAAAGCCTAAACAGACTCACCCAAAAAAATATTTGAACCTGTGAAGTGGTGAAAAAAGCAAATTTTAAACTGTGTAAACTCTCTCTGGCTCCTCCCTCACTGTTAACTATCAGTAAACGTTAAAATGCTAAATAATAAGTTATCCACTTAAAATGAAATCTACATCACAGTAAAGAGTGCAAATACTTGGACTTCACTCTGTATACAGTTCCTGTATATCTTCTAAAGGTGTAAAGTAAAATATCCAGGGGTCTTGGGCTAACCTTGGAACCATGCCTCGCCAGCACTTCCCATTCTCCACTGGTCAGTGTAACCTCTTCCTTGATTGCACATTTGAAATCTCCTGCAGAAAACAGATAATAAAATCATCATGCTCCTTGAAATACCAAAAACTCTGACCTTAAGTCCGACAAGTTCAGGCAAGATAAAAAATTATATTGGCTTTAAAAACAAACATTAGTAATATTATTTGAGAAGATCATTCAAAATAAATAGTCTCCCACCTTCTGTGTGATTGTAGTCCTCTGTCCAGTTGTAGCAGCCTGGTTGTAAAAGGGATGTGATTTTGTACAGGTGGCCGAAGCCTGTTTTAGACTCATTTACCCAAATGAACATAAACTCATCTTCTGTTGTTTGAATAAAGGGATAGAATATATCATGAACCTGCAGAAAAAGATGTCAGTCAGTTGCTGAATGCTTACAGAAAAATGTTACATTACTAAAACAATACAAATATTTTAAATAGCAACAGCACAAACTGTATATTAGTCTTATGGTTAACAAAGACTGCAGCACATAAAAAGATTTACATTTATCCAGATGTCAGTGGTCTCTTCATAGATTATGTATGGCTGTGTGTTACTGGGTACAGCCTCCAGACTCTCCTGCCTCAAAGCTGGATCATCTGTGACAGGGACAAAGAGGGAAGGAGGCAGCAGGACCAGTTGAAGTTTTCTCTGACTTCGGTCCAGCAGCACTGCCCAGCCACTAGGGGTACACACAACAAACAAAATTCAAAAGAATGCATCACACCACATGGTTAGTTCGTTTGACATTGCAAACAATCCATAAAAATCAGCATTGTTACCATTATTATATTTTTAATGCTATACAGAGAGGGGAATGTATACATATGGATCACAATTACTACAGGCTGGATAGCTAGTGGTTAATATAGAGAATGAGCCTTACTATTTGCCATCACTTGTCCATCCTACTCTTGCGATGTATTCCGTCCCAGGAAACAAGGAGGTAAAGGGGGCGACCAGTTCTTTATCTTGTGTACTCACAATCTGTACATACAACAACCGTGCAGGCAGATTAAGGATAGCAAGTTATCATGATGGTGAAGAAAGGAAAATAATCAAAAGACTCACTATTCCTTGATTATCTGTCTTGATCTCTGCCAGTTTAAGAGTAGCTTGTGGATTTTTGCTACCTGTAAATAAAGACAATAGCAAAAGTATTATCAAATTATAGAATCTGACAATAAACTAACCCTCGATGTAAGCAGTGTACATAAATGCACTGACCTGTACGGGGATATCTGTATGCATCCGCTTTCCGCTCCTCCAGTGCTGGAGATGGAACATGAATGATCTCTACATCTGTCTCATCCACCTCTTCATACAAAAGGTACACTGTTTTACCTCCATTATGGTCTGACGGAAAAAGAAAAATAATTTAATTGGTGAAACAATAAACGGAAAATAATGCAGAGAAACAGAATAAACATACTTGACAAATATGTAGCAGAATTGGTAACTAGTAGTTAATTATGTTCTTTTAATGTATAAACATTGTGGGTATTTACGCCAATAACTGCTGACCTTTCACTGCTGATGGACTCCACCAATAACCAGTGAAGCGGTCAAACTCTTCCTGGATGACAAAGGTTGCTACACCTGCAGACTTGGGATCCTCCTTAACATTATCCAGGCCTACAGACAATTAGGTTAATTAGGAAAAAGCTTACATCCATGAAAAAAAAAAAAAAAAAAATATATATATATATATATATATATATATATATATATATATATATATATATATATATATATATATATATATATATATATATATATCAGGATATGGCATTTTATTCCCAGTTTTATATTAAACGCTAAACCTTCAGACCTTTGTGGCAGTAAGTGAGTCTCCTCTCTTCACTAGTTTTAATGTTGGCTATCCACAGGTCATTATTGTTGATGAAGGCTATAAAGTCAGGGTCTCCGGGACAGATCTTCGGGTCCATACGGGTCCCTGAACACTGGGTTTTGATATCCACAGGCTTTACAGGAGCAGACTGCTAAAACCAAAAGACACACAATGAGAACATGGGGAAACGAAGGAGAAACACTTGGATACAATGATGCAGGATAAACCTGCTAAATGCAGTTTCATTTCTTAACCGTACTGATATTTTACTGCACGCGAATGTTAGTGAGAGATGAGTGGTTCATTTTAATATATAGACCACAGTATCAAGATACATGTTGCATCGCCATATTCTTTCAAATTAACAAGCCTGGCTGCTAGTATCAGTGCTGTAACAATGCATGTGCATGGACTCTAAAGGGTGCAGTTCTATATTTTGTTTGCTGTTGAACTTAATATCAACAATCTTTAATGTGAATGAAGAACTAAACCTTTGATAATGCCAAATAAATGAATGACATTATGCTGAAAAGCAAAGTCGCAGTATGGAAACCCTAGGCGTTTACTCAGTCCCAGGCAGAAAGTTAAGGTCAAGGGGCCTAGGATGGTTTCTATAAATATTAAAGTCAAGAGAAAAAAAAAGGCATATTCAGTGTACCGGTGCCAGCACAAAGGTGCAGTGTGATGCTAACAGAGCATTACCTTGCTCAGGACTAACTCTGTACTAAGTATCCAGGGATCCAAAGTTAAAGAAAAAACTGTTGTGTACTCACGATGAAGCCATTGTTGCCTCCATCCTGACAATAGAAAAGACTATTGCTGGCCTGGAAGAGGAACAGTCCCGTCTGGGCATGGTAGTCATAGGAGGTAATACCAAATGCTCCCAAACGTTTACGCTCTCTCAGAAGCTCCTCCTCTCGAGAGTAGGCCCCCTGGTGTGGTGTAGCCTTGGAGACCCCGACAGAATTTAAATTAATTATATATGCAATATTAAAATAAACTGAAGAAACATATGAAAGAACCTCATTCAACTGACACCCCACAGGTCAATCAACTTTAGAATTGTTGTACACATTTCTCTACTATGGTTGCTATATCTTTCAAGTTTTGGGCCATATTTTTAAAAGGAAAAGTGTTTTAAAATCAGTACTGACACAACCCCAAGGACTGCTTATTACAAAGTAAGATCTGCTTAATGCTAATACTGAAGAACTAAAGAACTGGTCTATGATATCTAATTATCAAATGGAGATCAAAAAGAAACTTGTTGCAGGCAAATAATGGATCTTAAAACAAACATGGTTAGCGTTAGGGTTTGTCAATAGGTTTGAGGGACAGAGATTTAGAGATTATCAACCTCTGCTATCTGGTACTGGAATGGCATCATCTGAAAGAGATTAAGAATTTACCTGGAAGTGATCCAGCATCTGTTTCCATGACAACACTAGGTGGGCCTCTTTCTGGATCTTTTTGGGGACTTCTGAGTAGAGTAAAGAGTTCTCTCGGCTTCCATAAGGCATTCCTGGTACAAATTACACATTGAAAAGAAAGAAAACACCTTCGTCAACAAATAAAAAGGCTTGTCCTGAATGGAAAAGAAAAAAATTAATAATTTTGTGGCTTTTTTGTTGTTCTTTCGGCTTATCCCGTGAGTTCAGGGTCGCTACAGCGAATCATTGTCCGCATGTTGATTTGGCACAGTTTTATGCCGGATGCCCTTCCTGACGCAACCCTCCCCAATTTCTACCAGGCTTAGACCAGCACTGCATAGCTGGGGAGGGGAATGGGCAGTTGGGGGTTCAGTGTCTTGGCCAGAGACACTTTTAACATATAGCCGGGACCGGGGATAGAACCACTAACCCTGTGGTCCGTGGACCACTGCCTTACCAACTGAGCTACAGCATAAGACCATCATAATCTGCTGCCTTGTGCTAAGAAACATCAGTGACGTCAGGTGAAAGCAGTACAAAAGAGCATTATACAGAAAATATTAAATTATCTATGAAAAAGGAGTACGTATCGCATGTTCAATTAGCATACCGAGGTAGTACAACCGGTGTGAGTGAGGTCCATTCTCATCCTTCTTCTGAACAAATTGGAAGTCATGGGGGGCCTTGTTGGCTATCATGCCAGAGTATTTCCTGCTACAGTGTATAATTTCACGGAGGCCCTCCCAAGAGTGTTTCTCCACAAAGAATTGTGATGGGACATCCTCCATCTCCACCACCTGTGTGCTGTCCAAAAGGCCGTCCACAGCCGTCATGCTCACTGTCACACAGCTGGATTTGGACATTAGAAAGAATTGATAAAAAGAGCAGACCTAAACACACCTTCACATGTGCACTCTATTATTTTCCTAAGCACCAACAAAGTTAAAGGAATAATAATTAGAACTTTATCATACTGTACTCACCTTTTCCAGATACCCTCTTTGTTGTCACAAAGTTTGACCTTCTTGATTCTATGCATTCACTGGTCCACACGCCTCACTCCAATTCTAATAAGCAATAAACAAGTTTCCTAAGGTCATTATTCAAAATTCTTAAATAAAGCATAGTTATTGGAAATGAAAGCAACACAGCCAGCAGGTATGGCCATACATCCTCTCTTAATTGATGACATTAATGGATGATGCATAGCCCATTATCAGATTTCTTCTGTTAGAACAGCAGGATAGGGAAAACATAAATGATTTATTAAGCCATTTAAGTATACAGACTTGAAAACATCGAAAAAAGATATTGGAACTTTAGACCAGATTAACAATTAGACTAAGGGTCTAAATTCTTTTAAATCTTTCACGTGTTACTGTTTGATTTGTAGAAACAACTGATGTGTCTCAAACCCTGCTGTGGTTTAGGTACATGGTTTAAGGAATAGCCCACATTCCTTCCTTTCTAAGCTGTGCTCGGTATGCCATTACTATGATGCAAACAGCTGTGGGAAAAAAATGTATTTAATCTAACGCACTTGAGCTCCTTTCTGATTTTAATGCTCATACGATACTATATTTAAATCTAAGTATGATAAGCACAGATCAACAAATATCAACAAATATACCAGCATATAGTTAATACAGCATATATCTAAAGACATCGGCCGCCTAACAGGTCAATTTAATAGTCACCAAGATAACTGATAACTGAGAGCTGTACGAGGAGCGTGTTTTTTTTTATGGAGGTTTCCCAAAGTGAAGCTACCTGTACGTGATAAAACGCATCTATTTTTTTTATTAAATTAGTTATATGATTATGTATAATATATGTTATTAATGCGATGAGACTAATAACATTTGTACCTCGCTAGACATAGAAAGGCCTTCAATGGTTCAACTGGTTGCCTGATAGCATTTAGTAAACTAATTTAGGGACCTACACAAGCCAGATGACACGGAAGAACACCGGCACCTTTAACATTTAGCTAATCTACAATAGATCTTTGTTCTCGGGTTTCAAACAATGTTAGCTACTCAGTCACACTGGAAAAACACCGGCACATTCATTTGTGTTAGCTAACCATTTGGACGGCACTAACTTCACCTTTAGCCATGAATGACAAACCTCAGGATGTTAGAGAATGACTGTAGCAAATAAAAGATTTGTGTAGAGAAATTATAGTTTAGCTACATATTGATGACAGCTCTCCTCTGTCATTTTCCGGGCTGCAGCTAACTAGCCACCTTTACCCTAACGGCGGCTAAATGCTAGCGGGCGCTTACTGGTTTTACAGTAAAAACAGGCGCTTAGATGTTTGTCTCTACAAAACAAGCTAAAATTAATTTAAATACTTACCAATCTGGCCGCTGTTTATTTAACCAAGTAAAAGACTTTATTAGCTTGGTCTCGGTAAAAAAAAATTGCAACTGCTAAAGGTTGTATCCATGGCCCAGGGTGGCCACACACAATATGTAGCTGGCTTGCACCTCGGAAAGCGAGGAACTATAGACATGGTGTAGTACACCACCGGAACGTTTTCACGGTCACACTGCTGAAAGTCAGCACTTCGCGCGGAGTCCGGCAGGACGGGTCAATCTAAATGGCCAAATACTTTACATCCTTTTCGTATGAACACCAGCTTTCTTTCAGGTGAACACATTTTACATTTAGAATCTTATTTGTTTTACAGTTCTGAGCTACTGTGGAAAAAGGTACAAAATCTTCACCAGGAAAGTACCAACAGTAGGCACCAAAGGCCACTACTTATTTCCTCTTTCCAAACCTAGAAAGTCCACTCGTGTAGGTCTATAGTTTTACTCAAACGTTATTTGGGACATTAACAAAAACTCAGCGGTCAAAAGTTACATGAATGTAATTACTAGGTGGTTTCAGACAACGGACATTATCCAAGAAGCAAACCCAATTCTGTGTATTATTTTGAAGCAACTCCTGGTTGATTAAGACACTTAAAGCTTTAAGAAAATACCTTGTACCTTCATTACACTTAACTATTAATCATTATGGTCTTCTGCCGTTACACAAAAACACAAGACAACTTGTGGAGGACCCAGATTAATTTTTTTTTATTTGTACAAACAATACAGACACTCTACTTCAGTGGGATGAAACGAGAAGAGTGTGTGGCTCCAATACCAGGGCGACCATGCTTGACTGGCTTGTAGGTGATGGAGAACTCACCCAGGTAGTGACCGCACATCTCAGGCTGTGGAGAGGAAACAATTGTTATTACTGTATGTTACAAGATAAACACATTAGCTTTTAACTGTAAAATCACACAAAGCTAAAATAGTAATACAGGATCTTCTGAAGATGTACTGTATTTGAAACTTGAAATCTGATTTATCTGATGAGATTTAATGCATATTTTAGAAATCCCAAAACATCAGTTCCAAAACAAGTGGTGCCTCCAATCAGTTATTACATAAAAATTTAAAAATGAAAAATCGAATGTTAAATCATAAACTAAGGTGCCATACAATTAAAGCACATCTTTGTGTAAATATAGGAGAAACTTGAGTCAATCTGCTGTAGAAGTTGCCCAAACCAGTTTATAAGCATCTTCTGCTCTTTTATTAGACAATGATTTTTTATTCTTGGTTAGACGTTTGTAGAATTTAAGCAATCTGCAAAAGAATAAATGCTTAAGACGCAGTGAGATAACTCTGTAGATAATATTTTAATAGAAATAAAAACTAGATTTATTCATTCAAGATTACTTTATAGTTCTACACATATGGAGCTCCTTACCACCCTGCAGCATTCCGATAGTTATAAAAATAACTTGATTTGATGATTTTTACAGATGATTTTAGGACAATGGGGCAATCATAAGCCAATGTAAAGAGACTTAAAACAAATGTACTCTTCGTTTTAGGCTGACAAATTGTAAACAATGTTCTCTGAACTCTCAGTCATCAAGCAGGTGTGACTGTACACTTTACAGGACTAAATTGAGCATTTATAAAATGCTTTACAGGAGATTTTAAAATATCAAGCTATATATTGTATTGCAATAAAGCATTTACATACTTCAACTAAGTTAATTTATTCTAAATGGTTTATATTTCTGTGACCAAATGTGTCCAAAATGTCTTATACAAGGGGTCATTTATTCATTGGAAATAGCTAAAATAAGACTCTAAAAAGACTTTGGTTTCACAAAATTAACGCTCTTTCCACAACCGAACCACCAGCATCTCACCTTGATTTCAACCTGGTTGAAAGTCTTGCCGTTGTATACTCCAACCATGGACCCCACCATCTCAGGCAGGATGATCATGTCCCTCAGATGGGTCTTCACCACCTCTGGTTTCTCCATGGGTGGAGCCTCTTTCTTTGCCTTGCGCAGGCGCTTCAGGAGAGACTGTTGCTTGCGGCGCAGGCCACGGTTCAGCCTCCTCCTCTGGCGAGCGCAGTAGAGCTGCATCAGCTGCTCACTGTAGGGGGTAAAAACCAACAGTCAATCAATTAAGGCCCTACAACCTCTGACACAGAATTCAATTGGTCAGCAAAGTACTGCTCAGTGGTTTTTGACTAAAACAAAGGGTGTCTGAACATCCTTTGAATTCCTCCAAACACGATACAGTGGAAGAGGGGAAAAAAAAATCTAAAATTTCAATGTCAAATTGTAAAAAAAAAAGTTTGAACACTGACAAACACTGATCAAATTTTTCAAGTTCAATTTTTGAAACATGAGCACCATCATTAGAAAACTCAAAAGTATGTCTCAGTTTAAAAATTGGGCAAAACAAAAAAATTTAAAAACAAAATTGGACAAAAGTATTTGTTGACATATGAAAAATGACAGTTGTCACTCAAGGATCTCTAGAATGGATTCACAGGTCAGGAAAATAGGAAAACCCTTGAGATGTGCAGAATGTGTACAGAAATACATCCGTTTAAGTTGCTACTGTAACATGCTGAAGCTTCACACTACATCTGTGATGTGGGTTTTCACCAAATGAAACCGTACCACTGCAGCATAAGCCGCACAGGCTCAGCACTGTCACTTACTAGGACATGTCCAGAAGCTGGTCCAGGTCCACACCTCTGTAGGTGAATTTCCTGAAGGTACGTTTCTTCTTGATCTCGGTATCCGCCTGGAGTGTTCAGAAATCATTCCCGGTCAGTGCATAAAGTCAGCTACATACAGTTAGCATTTGAGCTCTAATGTTCAAGACACATAAGACCCCGATGCACAGGTAAACGTGCTGCTTGCTTACTTTCATATGAAAACCAGGGAAACATGAAGTCAGGTTATATTTTATTACACGTACGGACTATACTGATGCACCAGGTTAGCTTAGCCACAGACAGCTTTAGCTCAGGCTACCACACAACCTACAATACAAGTTTAGCTTTCAATCTGGACAACAATGTTTAGCTGAATAGACGGTGAACATGTGTAACTATCGGTTAAAATAAACTGGTATCTTAACCAGCCATCTACAGTTCAGATGTATACAGATTATATTCAGCCTATTTTCTCAATGGTTTAGATACCTACCATCTTGCCTGATGTTCCGGAGGAAAAGAACGGCCGGAACTCTCGTTCGACGTGATATCGCGCGATTTCAGGCAAACATCCGGTGAGGGTAGTTGGTTCCGGCACGGTCAGTGCACTTATGTAAACACCAGGTGGTGCAATTACACAACAACTGAAGTCTCATTCCAGTGTCAAGTTTCTACCAACGTGTCCAGGGAACTCAAAAGTTAGCCCAGGGCAACCCAGGAGGAGTGAAAGAGGCACTCACAGAAAAGAAAATCACTAGAAAAATAGTATCTGAATGGTTTGCATTATTGAGTTTTGCAAGCAGTTTTGAGTTTCTTATTGTTGCCTGTGCCACATTTCTGTTGGTTCACCACAGTAGCTTCTCATTTCCTTTATTAGCATATGTCCATTCAAATAGTTTGGGTTTTATTTGGCCTGAGTTTACTAACTAACTGAAAGGCAAGAAGGACTATTTCATCAGTATTTATTCTAATTCTCCACTATTAAAACTATATAGTAGATGTTTTGTCCATAAGTCTAGATGTTGAACCCTGAAAAATTAAGATTTTTTTAGACCCTTTAGTACTGATTAATGTGCACACTGCATACTAGCTGAAACCCATTTGTCAATGTGTACTGGGCACAGTTATGCATGGTGCAATAATGAGGAATTAAATTAACTGTAGCCATTGAGCTTTTTCTAAATGTTAATTTTTAGTCATCATTACTATTTGAGTAAGGAAAGAGACAAAGGGATTGATATCTAAAAATTATGATCACGAGAGAAAATTATACATTTTGTTTCCTTTCAGCTTATCCCGTGAGTTCAGGGTCGTTACAGCGAATCATTGTCCGCCTGTTGATGTTGGCAGTTTTTATGCTGGATGCCCTTCCTGACACAACCTCCCCAATTTTATATTATATATATTTATTTCCCCCGGTGAACCAACCCTTTTAGAATATCTGTTTTTGTCTAAGAAGACAAATTGCTGTATATACACACAGCTATGCAATTATGAAACAGCAATACAAGTTTAGGACTGAGTAACACTGACCAAGAGCCAGTGTTACATAACCCTTCCTGTCTTAACACATCAACTCTGGTCATCTGGTTAGATCTGAGATCCTTCTAATGAAAATGCTTTTGTGCATTTACTGATGTATGTACATCATCTTTATTACATGATACATTGCTGGCTTATCCTTTGTGCCATATTCAATGTTTTACAAAGCAAACCCACACTACATAATGAATACACATCTTTATTACACAGTCTTCACAAAATACACTTTTCGGACATTTTACATTGGTCTAAAAAAAAAAAAAAAAAGAAAGATTCCAGAGGGGAAAAACTAGTCAAATACAAAATGTTATTCAGAGTCAAGTTACACGACACCCCCCATTCAAATCACAAATATGCATAAATAAGCAAATATAATCATATGATTGGTCTGCATAAACGTTCAGTGACAAAAAAAAAAAATCCAGTATTTTTTTTGGAATGTTCAAAACATCACTTGACTATTATTTCATCCACTCCCCCACTGCATGGTCTTTAATGGAAAGACAAACAAGCTTAATTCCAGCTTGAACGCTTATGCAAAGAAAGGAAAAATTTCCTCCAGACAGAAATGAATAGAACAAGAGAAAAGATTGCACATAAAAGATAAGACTGGTTTGTTCTAAAGAATTAATTTTGTTTCCTCATCTGTGCAAACCAAAACTCAACCGCTTCACTAATGTGTATGTCACAGACCAATACTGAAGGGAAACGAAAAACAATGTACAATCTCATTCACAGCAATAAACTGTCATTTACAGAGATGATAGAGATATTACAAACAAGCATGTGATGCTCGTGATGGTCATTTTCAAAAATCTCTATTATTTCACTTTGCTGCCATTACAAAATGTTGTGCTCTCTTAATTTAACTGATGGGTCAGCAAAAATCACTAAGTAAAACTGGCTGTGGTATATAAAAGAAGCAGCCTTTTTTGCTTTTGTGGCATTTTTAAATGTATAAAAAAACCAAAAAAACAAAACTAGTCCATTTTGATATGTTTGAGGAAGACAAATAGGGTTGAGAAAACATTTTCATACAATACTAAAAATATGTGGCACAAAAAAGGTGCAACATCCCTTGGATATAAAAAGAACACACACAAAAAAAAAAAACTGACATGAGGTCTTCTTACAGATTCTTCCTCAGCTTATCATCAGCTACCTTCTTCTTAGTAATCTGTTCCATCGTCTTGGTACGCATGCTCTTCTTCCTGGTAACCTTGGTAACCCTCGTCTTGATAATCTTGGATGTAGTCTCGGGCGCCACCTGCCCCATTATGTTCATCTTCAATGCCTTCAGCTTTTGGACAGTACTTTGCATCATAGATCTGGCGGCCCAAGCCAAAGTTTTGGCCACTCTGGTTGGCTCCCTGGCTGTAACCCATCTGAAGGGACATGGTGCTGTTGTCACACTTATCTGTGCCCAGTTTCTGGTCATAAATGGCACGCCTTGTCCCCGGAGCAGTCATGCCAGCCTGTTGTGGTAATAAGTACAAGAAAGTGAGAACCATATTGTATTAACTTTTATGGTTTTACAAACTAAAGATTGTAATCATTTTCCTGTATAGAACATTAACACACACAAACAAAAATCCAAAATAAACTCCTGACCTCCCTGAGTCCTGTTTAGCCTTTTTGACTACTAGGGGCTTTACAACTTTCTACAAGCCTAAACATGAGACCAGTTTACAACAGTGGAGGACAGGGGATAAGACAGAGGAAGACAGAGGTTTGTTTGCACTGCAGTCCTGTAATACTGCATTTTTGAAGAATGAGTTGGGAATATGTTATACCTGGCTCGCCCCCTTGTTGGTCCCCATCTGCAGACTGATAGTTGTGTTGTCCATTGGTGGCTGGATTTGAACTTTGGGGTCATATAAGTGCCTCCTTGTGCCATAAGCATTCATACCTGCCTGACTGGCACACTTGTTGGTCCCCATCTAAACAAACACACAACAGAACATATGTTATCATACTAGACTTGAAAAACAAAACAGTGCTTTAAACCAATTTGCAGTGGTAAAGTGTTATTTTAAATGAGTATGGTAGTAATGTCCAGTGAATCGTGACTCTGTGCAAATATGCTTTTACAGTTTCAGTCATGCCTCATAGCTTTATAAACAGTTACGCTGAGTTTTGTTTCGGCAACCCTCATATCTGCATGACATCTTTGTTTGCAACAGAAACAGTGACAATGCAGAGGCTTTAAAGGCCGTCAGAACAGTAAGCTGCTCCTATACAAAAAAAAAAAAAGATTGTACATGTGCTTGACATGAGATAACAAAACAACTTCTGCAGTAGTTTCACCACATGCAGTCATGAGCTCAGCTTGTCAAGTAGTGGAAATTTCAGCCCAAGATATCTAATTAAATGCATGTAACTGACTTAATAGTTTGTAGTACTGTCAACGCATTTAACCCTTATTGACAACTTACATACTACAACAGCTCTGAGTATTCGTGTCAGACCTGTAAAGACAAATTATACCTGTAGCCCAATGACACACTGTCCAGCCTTCATCTTCTCCTCATCAAACATTCTCTCCTGCTTGTCAGAATACTTCACCCCAATGTCCACCCGTGACTGACAGCCTTTTGTCTTGGCCTGAAGGAAAATACAATATTTAATGCTGTCATTGTGGATATCCATAAATTAAAATCACACACACTATGATAGTTACTAAGTATGTTTGTGATACAATGACAAAGCTGCCAGAGTGATTTTTAGGACTCACCATGCCAGCCAGGGCAAGCAGTGTTGTTTGGACCTGCGTCATGTTGCCGCTTTCAAACAGGTCATTGGCTTCAAAGATATCATGAGGCTTCAGGCCATAGGTAGTGATGGCTTTGATGAAGTTAGTCAGGTTTTCCAGCTAAAAGCACAATTTAAACAAGATACATTTACAGATGTCATTTCTGTTTGCAACAATAAGCTGCTGCCTATACAGTGTAGTATGATGTGGGTGACACATTATAAGCAACACTCCCAACAGTCAGGTATGACCATAACGTAGCATGGCTCAGTGAGCTGACACCCTACCACACACACCGCACACCATGGGAACAGAGGGACGATTTGCAAACAATATGTACTGTACAAAAGCAAGTCTAGCTGCATGTAACATCATCACTGATGTTAATGAACAGGGTGTTCAAACCACACCATTTACTCCACCCTCAATTTATTTTAAAAAAAAGTCAACTAATTCACCTGATGCCAGTTCAGTGATGACTGGTTGATCTTTTTCACAGATCCTGGTTGGAGCCTGTTGATAAGTCTGCGACAGGAAAAAGGAAAATATTTATGTTTAACAAACCACTGTGCATATTTCAACAAGTGATCAAGGCCAACATGGTGTAGCACAACTAAAGTTTTGGGATCTCCACTTACTCGCACAGAATGACTCCATTCTTTAGGCCTTTCTGGAAATCAGGGCCGATTTTTTGGCCAGTGATTTCTTCGATCCAGATCCTCAGTTCCTCTTCTTTCTGAGGGTCATACTTCTGTGCGATCTGTTTGGAGGGAGAGAGGTCAAAAGGTACTCGTGTTTGACGAAAAGTTAGAAGAACCAGTGCACATTCGCTTAACCGTAAAAGGTGTTCTTTACTCTCATTTTGTTTTTTACCCTTCCCTGTGACCTCACACTCATGTGTGCATAACAATAACTCACTCTTCATAAAATCACATAACATAAACTTGCGTATATTATGAGTGCATGTAATCAGGTTTCATGGTCAAACCTGACTGACTTTGTGTCAGTGTACAATGATATGTCTACAGAGGATCTTTTGTCTTATTTAAAATCACACAAAAGGTGAAACTGACATGACTTCATAAAAACACACACTTACAAACTCACACACGGATATCCTGTTTGGTTAAGTACAAAATTCTCCCTGAAGCACAGGAAAATGATTGCTGAAAAAGGGGGAGGCTGGCGAGTTTTAGCGGAGTTAAAATGGTGCAAAGATGGACTTTCTAGTGATGGTTGTCTGTGCTGAGATGCAATTTTGGTTTACAAGTGTGTTTTGACTGTTGACATAAGTGTAAGGAACATGCTAAACTTGGCTATGAAGGAGGCCATTAAAGAAGAAGCACAGTTGTAGCACAATCTGGTAAGCAGAAACAAGAACAAACATGATAAAGAACTGAGTAAAGTCAAGAGGTATACAATTTCTCCTCATCCAACAAAGGGCAAGGTTTCATATTACCTCTTTGCCAAATCAGAACCAAGCTTACGCCGTCTTTGAGGCCAATGACAAACTAAACTGCAATGTAACTTACTTCTATACATAGAAGTTGGCTGCACACTCACAGCTGGATGACTCTTAAGGAATTTCTATCTTCTAATTACACTCCATTTTAAGTGGCCACAAAGAATGCTTCAGATGTAATTTAAACAGACCAGCCAAACAAGAGGAATTTACCCCCACAGTGGTTGGATAAAAGAGTTAAATGAAGCTGCAAAAATACAAAACTGTGTGTGACAGTCCAACAAATGAATACAGACTGTGGTGACGGTCAACTGTTCAGTGTTGTATGAGTTACTAAGACATATGAGATGCTTGAAAGACATTACAGATTTTCTACATATTTAAACAAGGGGGGTTAGGATGAGCATTAATCTTTTAAATGCTCGATATTTTAAAGAGAGGGCTACGTCCCCAATGGCAGGAAATGCTACTCTAGCCCCCCCATCTCCTAAACCCCCACCTCCCTCCAAAGACATCCCTGGTAACACACAGAGGAAGTCTACATGTTTTCCTTACATCCTGCACACGTTATTCTGTGAAGAATTTAAGGGAGGGGACTTGACCCCCTTTCTCTTCCATACAAGGGCACAGCCAAAGAATGCAGATAGGGGGAGTAAAGTTAAAACAACAAAATAAAAAACGGCTCAAGGTGAGTTACAGAAACCGGTATGGATGTAGCCTATTAAAAACATTGAGCAAACCTTTTCCTGGGATTGATTGGGTATGACAACATTTTTCCCTTTTCAGTGAGAGAAAGGCAGAGGAGGCAAGTATGCAAGTACAGTACTTGTGTAAATGTACTTGCGTACAATTTTCAGGTTCTTTTACTCACTACATATATTTACAGCATTAGTAACTAGTGACCTTGTGTAGATTTCAATTCTTTATACAAAGATATAATTAACTAATAAATTGGCTTATGAATTAACCACCTGTCAGTTCATAATTTGGTTAAAATCATTACCAGCTGTGACATTTTTGTTTTATACCAAGTCCTTGGTAACTTTGGCCCTTATTTTTCATACGTTACCACAATTGTCACTTTTGAGAATCCAAATCAAATAATCTGGATGGACTCCAACATTTGTTTTATCAACAGCATCCCATTTAATACTGTTTATATATATATATATATATATATATATATATATATATATATATATATATATATATATATATATATATATATATATATATATATATATATATATATATATATATATATATATATATATATATATATATATATATATATATATATATATATATATATATATATATATTTTTTTTTTTTTTTTTCCATAGAGTGCTTATACATTTTAGAGCGTCCACATTTGTACTTGAACTTAATTACAGAATTTAAAGTGGTATTTCTACTTGTAGCTGTGGGTTTTTTTCCTAGGAAAATAATTTTGCACTTTTACTTGAGTGTTAGGTTTGTGTACTTCTACCGTCTCTGGAGAAACAGGAACCAGATTGGCCAAACAAATAGTCTTTTACACAGTAACAACACATTTATTCCCCGTATTTAAAAAGGAAAAGTTCTCGAAGTTGTGCAATGCAGTAACCCAGTACAAAATACACAAGTACCCAATAACGCGGCCAGGAAAGTAATCTCCAGTATCAGTGCTGGTATTTTAAGTGGATCCGGATGCACAGGCCTCTGTGGAGACAGATCTAAATAAACTTTCCTCATCAAGGCCACACTCACAAGATTACACATTAACAAAGGGGGGGGGGTCACTTTGGAGACCGGTCTGTGACTTGTGAGGGGTCAGTTAAAACAAAACATTTATTACAGGCCTAAGTAAGAAAAGGTTTCCCCTGTTCCACCGACATGAAAAGATAAAAGCGCAGAAAAGCAGCAAGACACCTTAGCACAAGGGGGGGACTCCCAGTATTTTAAAGGAGCAGCAGGAAGCGCAATAACGAGGCTGAATGGCATCCAGTGCAGACGCTAATGGGGGAATCACATTATCTGCTAATGCAGGTCACAACGCCGGGCAACGAGAAAATGCTGGAAACAGGAAAACAATGTTGCCACAACGGCTTAACCACGTCTTTTCTGAAAGGGACAACGCCCATCGTCACTTTTTAAGTCAGCGATTATCTCCTGCATGGAAAAAAAAAGATTCATCTTCTCGAGACGCGCAACTCCGAAATAAGTATAGCATACATCAGTGCAAGCTATTTTTATCCAAATAAAGTCTGTGTAAAATGATAAAAACCCGTCCAGCGCTTTGATCTCTGTTGACACTGCCTTTCCCTCCACTTCTAACTTCAACCTGGACACGCTTGTCAAAATGGAGGCCAGGTGACTGCGATAGTGGCGTTCTGACAAAAGCACAATGAGTGGACGATGGGAAGAAAAGTTCAAAACTTTTATGGGGTAAAAAAAATGTGTACACCTACCTTGTTTTTTACTTCTGCGGATAATCCATAGGCTGGACCTTTGTTAAAGGAAGCCATTGTCAAATTGTCGTGATTTTTTTTATTCAAGTTAAAACAGAGGAACTACTTGAGTATAAAAACTGCGCTTTATCTCCGACTTTCTCTTCCAATGAAACCTCGGAGTGAACTAAATACTTCCTCTCTCTGTTACGGCCGCCAATTAGAGCGCTCCCACGGTTTGTACCAAAGAGCGTCGACCGACGCGTCAAGATAGTTCACGGCTATACGTCAGTGCACCACAGGACGGTGTCAGGAGGGCTTAGAAATGCTTCTTATATGAGTCGACATCACTCAAGACATCAAAATTGTACATGAAATAGAATAACACAACTCGATAGTGTACAATTAGTAGGATGAAAAGATGTTTCCCTATTTTTTTCCTAGGTATATGCAAGTGTTCTCAAAACAACAGGATAAATAAACAGGATTTAGCATTGGTTTCTCCTTTTTACATAATATTAAGACTTTTATACCTGGGCAAAAGTTCACATAAAATATAAATAAGCAGGTAACTTCATAAACAAATATGACTATGACCGGTATTAGGCCACATGGCAGAGTTGATGCCTGCAGTATATGATGCATGCAAACGGAAACCAGGGAGGGAATGTGGTTAAGGTGCTGCATTTCTGCAGAGATCAAAGCACATGGACTCAACTGTGGTTGTGGCCATTTTGATGCACAAATGTGGCCTACTATTAGAAATTTGTGAAGCAGCTTTAAGTTCATTTTTACAACATCCAGCATGTAGTGCCTGCATGTTGGGCCAGATACTACATATCCACGGTATACTAAATCAGCTGTACATCGATGCAGCCACAGGGAATGACCTTACAAAGTCTGTATTACAGACAAGACTATGCCCTGGATAATACAGTCCAAAACACTAAATTTGATGGGGGTTTTGGGTGGAGGGGGCTGAGACCTGTTTCACATTAGAACTGAAACTGTACTTTGAGATGAAACCTATGAAACCGTTATTCTATCACACTGCTCATAAGTATCCAAAACATACGCCAGTTTCATCAATATGTACAGGTATATGATATATATTTCTCTTCACTGATGAACTTTAATCATAACTCTTTCATTATAACAATATCCAACGTGTCCATCATCGTCATCGTTTAGCTGCAGCGACTACGGAAGTACGCATACGAGAGTTTTCCTACTCCTCCTAAACT
The DNA here is from genome assembly GCF_033026475.1 of Channa argus. NCBI lineage: Eukaryota > Metazoa > Chordata > Actinopteri > Anabantiformes > Channidae > Channa > Channa argus. The sequence continues at coordinate 8,092,208 of NC_090210.1, read as the reverse complement.
CATGCGCTTCTTTAATCGATCCCAAGCTCCACCTTTCCCCTTCTCTTCCTTAGGTCGCGATTGATATTAAAAAGTCCTTATATGGAAGGAAACTTCCCAAATTCCTGAATGGTGGGAGTGATCCATCCGTCCCACCCTGCATACCAGACGTGCAGTGGACGAGAGAAATTGTCGCATTTTTTTTGAATGACTGTCGATACAAAAAGAAAAAAGAGTTTCGAAGAACTTAACTCAGCACGTTGAGCTATCGAGGTGACGTAATGTCGCTGCCGTGAGGATTTTCATAGAATATACAACTTCTCTTCGCTTGACGAGGTTTTGTAAAACTGTTACAGTATAGCTGATTCTGCAGATTCTAATTCAAGACCACAAATTTCCAAGGCAGAATTGCTTTCTTCTGTATTTGTATTTGTTAGTACTTTCAGCAGGAAGGCTAGGGGATTTCTGTTCCTTCTTCTTTCCTCTGGTGAAATTAGTTTCACACAGAAGCTGAAACTGATCAGTGCCATGTTGCTTTTAAAAGGGAACTTGTATTTAATTTTCATGAACACATATTAAATTTGAATGATGAGGCCTTAAACAGAGAAACACATTTTCGCAGCGCTATGGGCAGTTTTGCAAATGACAACTTACCCTGAATGCATCAATACGTTTAGAAATAGTTGAGAGTACTGTAGCAAACCAAGGGGAGCTGGCGCTGAGACTGAGACTTGCGGGCACTGTGGATTGTGTGAGTTCTGTTCTGTTGCTGGGGTTTAGCCAGTGGATGGAGCTTGTGTTGACACAATGACTGTGAGTGCTGCTGCAGATGGCAATCAACAGTCGCTGTCTACTCCGTGATTTTGTTTAGTATGTCCTTAGCTAATTATTTCTCATACTGTGAGTCAAAACACAGAGATTGAGAAGAGGTTTCATCTTAAAAATCAACCTTAGGGAAATGTGGACTTGAGGACACTGAGATCCAGGATGTCCTTATACTGTAAATGTAAATAAATTATTTAAATTATTAATGAATTGTCAGAAAAACAACTGGCAAATATCTGCAATCGGATAAAAAGAACTTGTCAACACTGGTCGACAAATGGAAAAATCTCCTTTATTATACAAAAAAAAAAAATCACATCAATATCACATGCAAAACTGAAAATGTGATATACATGATTACATGTACTTGTAAAAAAGTTTATGCTGGTGAAACTATGCGCCCACTTAAACAAAAGAAGACACAAAACAGCCAGTGACTAGACATTTTATAGAGGCCAAACATTCTCTGTTGAATTTTTGGTTTTCTGGCTTATAACAAGTGAATTTGGGACAGAGAGGTGGTAACATCAATTCCGAGAGGCATTCTGGCTTTACATTTTTTAAAGCCTACAACCAAGAGGTTTTAATGAACATTTTAATATTTCAGAGTTTTTATCATTTTTCATGAAAACAATGGATTGATCTATATTCAGAAACGTGAACATTAATTTAAAAATGTAAAAACATTTTCCTTTAATAAACCCTTTTATTGTTTTTAACAATATAGTTTCACCTTTTTTGTTGATAATGTATAGCTAATAAAGAGAAAAATAATTTTTCTTTTTATCTCTGGACTCACACTACTTGATCACATTGTTGACTGTTGAATCAGCAACAGCACACCTCTCCTAAAAATATCTGCTCTCAATAAATAATTTGGTCACTTTTCCAAGAAAAAAATGCCAAATTATTTCTGGCTCCAACTTCTGAAATACAAGGGTTTGTCTGTGACACAGTGGGAGTAGCAATGTAAATATTCAATGTATTGAATTTACAGTGTAAATTGAGTAGCCTGTTTTTTTATTTGCTGCTCAGACAAGAAAAAAGCCTCATTACACTGAAGTCTGGGAAATGATATAACTGGCATTTTTAATTATCTTTTGATTTATAGGCAGACCAGGTAATGAGTTCGAGAAAATAATCGATCACAAAATAAAAGATTGGTTTAAGAACTACCAATATCCTCAGCCTTTTTACTTAATTGTTTCAACAAGATATATTTGGACAAGTTTAAACCCTTCTTAACACATGCTTTCAAATTGTACTCTACAGATCCCAGACAGAGAGAACAGATAGAAGGTGAAATCGTGTAGAAGTGATGATGTCGTCAGCCCAGGTGTCTCTCATCAGTCTGTGACGTTGTGTCTCCTCATAAACACAGCTGTATGTCCAAAGTTTTGTTGACAGGATTACGACAAAGAGGTGAGCAAAGGGCTGATTCAGAGTCTGAGATCAAAAAGACTCGGGGGGGGGTAGTTAACTCATGCTGATATCTGTGATGAGATTACATCAGCTCACTGACTCATAGAGAGTGACGTAGTTGTGATACCCATGAGTCTATGAAACCGATATCCCATTTCTATTAAGATTAATGGTGATAGTAAAAGAGCCCAAGGAAACTTCTAGAACTTCTAAGGAAGATTTGTTTTCACTTAATAGCACCTGAGAGAAAGGGCAATATTGTTCAAGTAATTCTCACTGAACTAATTAAAAATAAATAAATTACTTTACTGATCCCACGAGGAAATTGTTGTGGACATCTCCCAATCAAGGAGCCGCTACCTCTTGTGGCTTCACTGTTTTGTCCAAGAATACATGGGCAGAAGGAGCTTGGGGCTTAATCACCAGTGGAGCTATAACCACCCCCAGTTAGTTATACCACCAAACTATTTCATCACATTGATGCAGATAAGAGACAAATACACAATGTGCACCCCCCCATGGATGAATTGGGAAAGTACAACAAATTACAGCATAAAACTTCTACAGTGAGGTCACCCAACAAAAATAGAGCTCAGACTGACCATTTAGTTTCAATAAGAGAACATCCAAGGATGACAATACTGAAAGCAATAACGCTGTAAAAGACCCACAAGTCAGTCAACTGAGCTCAAGATTTAGATATTTTATTTTTCAAACAATTGAGAGATGTTAAACACTGAACAAATAAAGATGCTCCAGTCAAAACTCCAGAAAACAGATTCTTCTCAACCAGTTGTAGCACTTTTCCTTTATTGCCAGTTGCATTGTGCAGTTTCTCATTGTCTGCAGCTTCACCCTCACTTGATCAGTGTATACAAAAAGTTAACAGAAACGGTGCATATACCAGCGTCATGTTGACCATGGGATTTGGAATTCTCGCACATAAACCCAGATCCATGGACAGGCGTGTTTTATGCGGAAGCAAATCCAGATTAACCGTTTGCCAAGGCACATTGGTAGGGATGAATGATTAAAAGATTGTATGGACAGAAAGGCTACACAGAAGCCCATCCTAATTTAAATCATGTGAGAAAAAGTGGTAATGACTGATGAATACAAAGGAAATTAAATTAAGTTAGTTCTCACATTAAAAAAAGGCCAAGAATCTCTGATGCACACAGCTGTTTCTCTCCTTTTGTTTTCGGCATTTAAAATTTGAAGCAAAAATGCTACTTCAAAACAGCATTTTCTAAACACTTAACAGCATTTGAAGGAACATTAATAGCTGAAACTCTAAATAAACTACGGACAATGTGACTGTAACTTGTGGGACCATCAGGTACTGTTCACACTTGAATTAAGTTATTGACGAAATGGCCAAATGTTGTCTACTTATGTACAAGTGCATAAGAGGTCTCAAACATACATTCATTAAGGCTTTTTAACACAAATATATTGTGATGGTGTTTGAAAAGGCAAAACATGTAAAAGAACGCAAAGTGAGTCCCAGCATTAGAACTTTTCATTGTTTTTGTGTGTCAAGTGCGAGTATTGATCCAAAGCATCTGATCTGACATGATAGTTTAGGCTTGGAGGAGAATTATTTGGTGACAATTTTAACCCGAGTAAAGTTTGAAGTAGCATAACACTTTTGTTGGAACTATTTGAAATCAAATTTTCAGCATAATTTTCACCTTGGATTTTGACATGGCATAGACATACAAGAACTGTGCGATGAGAGAGAGAGAGAGAGAGAGAGAGAGAGAGAGAGAGAGAGAGAGAGAGAGAGAGAGAGAGAGAGAGAGAGAGAGAGAGAGAGAGAGAGAGAGAGAGAGAGAGAGAGAGAGAGAGAGAGAGAGAGCGCGCATGAGTAAGTAAAGGGTGGAGTATGGAATGTTAATATCCAAATATACTGGCTAATCTTAAAGAAAGACCATGCAAAAACAATTGTATGCCTCCTTTAAAATTAAAGATTAGGCTGAGAACATTGTGATGCAAACTCTCACCCCCCCACACACCAAAAACAAACAAACAAAAAAAAAAAAAAGCACAGAAAAAATAAGGAGGGGGGGGGACTACAGGTTGTTGAATGTTTTGATGAATGCCTCACAAATGAACTTGTCAATAATAAATAGATGTATGCATGGTAAGAAATATAATTTACTCTATATCTCACATAAAGCTTCTTGTAAATGCCAAATATGCTCCAGTATTTTATACACTGGACATGTTCAGCTCTACCTGTGCTAGATGAACTATCAACACCTTTCTGGGCACCAACATGGCAGTCTGGTCTGGACAGGACAGCTAAACCCCAACCTTCCCTCAATTTTAACCCTAGATTGTAATTCCTCATTGGAAAATAGAAGGGAAAGGAAGAGGCCAGTATCACCCCAATCAGCCTGAAAGAGATATAAAATTCTGAAAATTACTAATTCACATCATAACTTTCTGGTTGTCTAGGATAATTCTGTCTTCTTTTTTGCTTTCTATATTAGTAGCAGCACTCTGCAACTAGGGCCTCATAATTCCTGTGACTTTCAGTTTGAAAAATAAAACAGAAACAGCCCTTGGTATTACAAACTCAACTATTCTTTTAATCTCTACTCTTTATATCAAAATCTCGACAGATTATCACAGAAAAAGGAAGAGGCGTGAGGGGGAGTTTAGCAGGCCTGGCTTTTGCCAAACTCACAGCGGACAAACAAAATCATAATATATTTGTGTCTGTGAAGAGACAAAGAAAGGAGTGGAAAAGGAGAGCAACCCTCTTAAACACCTTAGTCTAGGCAAACATATGGCAGGATGTTCAATTTGCTTTCATCCCCATGAGGGTCCAATGATATGCACTCTGTCCAATCATACCAGATGCCCTTGGTGTCATAACAGCCATTAACCCCTGGCCAGTGTTGGGTGTGTATTCTCTCCAGGTCCTCGTCTTTCAACTCCCGGCTCATGCCTGGTAAATCCCCTACTGAGCTGTCTGTCTGCAGAACATGAGTTTTCCTCGACTCCTTAATTTCCCGTTCTTCCCTTTTCAGATACTCTGACATGAAAAAGTGTGCACTAGGGGCCTGAACCCCTGACGAGTTGAGCACATTGCTCTGAAGGTTCAAGTAGGACTGGATAATTTCATTTCTGGACAGCTCCTTCCAGTTTGTTTGATGGAAAGGGTTAGGGCTGGGACCAGGGGCTGGGGCTGGGGCTGGAGCTGGGGCTGGAGCTGGGGCTAGGGTTGAGGCTGGGGGCTGGGGCAGGGCAGAGGGCAGTTGTACAGTGCTTTCAGTTCTCTGTCTAGACTCAGCAGGGTCAGGAGTGGGGACTTCCTCTGTTTGGGAAGGTTCTTTATGTACCAGAGGTTTGATCTGACCTGTGACGGGGTCAAATGTCAGTCTGCGTTCTTTTAACCGTACAGGTTTAGATATGTCCTCTATTTTCTGGCCATCTAAATTGACAGAGTAGTCTCTCGATCTGTACTTCCGCCTTTTATGCTCTGAGCTGGGGACTGTTGTCCCGTCTGTGTCATCAGACACAGCCGTGGCTGCCTCAGAAGTCTGCCTGTGTAGTTCTGAATTCTGATGGGCAAGAGAGGGTGAAAGGGAAGCTGATGGGGATTCCAGTGTTGCAGATATGTCTTGTGATAGGCAATGAGAGGGGACCTCTGGTGAACTGGTCCAGTGCATTGACGACCTATGAGAAGAATGCGGCAGCTTGTCAGGATAGGATGCTTGGGCTGGGGAGGATATAGGCTGGGGCAAAGACAAGGGAGAGTCTCTAGAGGAAGGGCTAGGAATAGGCGTTCCTTTTGGTGCATATGCTGAAGAGCGCTTGGTCACTGTGTCTTGCTTCATGCTCCTGGGACTGGAAGAGAGGCCACGGGGACTTTTGGCTTGATAATAGGCCATCCCACCTTCATCCAATCGAGCCTGTTGCTGCATGACTGCAACCTTGATCAATGAGGAAGTGCTAGGTATCTTTGCAACACCAGGGGAGCTGGGACGAGGCTTGACAGCATTGACTGGAATTCTGTTGATTTTATCATTATCAAGGTGCTCTATTCGAGATCTGTCAGGAGATGGAACTACCTCCCGTTCAGGCAGGGCATCTGGACTGCCAACAATCCCATTGGTAGGTGGTGGTAAAACAGAGTTGTCATACAAAGACACCTTGGAGATTTTTTCTGGTAAGTGCACCCCACTGTCTCTGTGCTCTGCCCGGCGCTTGCGGCCACTTGATTTCTCCGCTTTTGGGGAGTATGTGTTGTGAACATCATTTCTGATTTTGGCTTCAGTGGCACTCTGTCCCGACGTAGACATATCAGGAGGAGAAGCATCCGTTCTGCCAGGGTGAGAACTGCCATTGGTAGAACCAGGGGCACTTGCAGTCACAGCTGGGCCAGGTTCAATTAACTTTTGCCAGTTCCTTAACAGTTTCTTAGCACGCTTTGCAAGGTCTTCATCCTTGGTCTTCTTCCTTACATCATTGATTAATTTTCCTAGTCGAGTTTCCTAAATAGATAATGTTTTTGAGTTAGATTCAAATTAAGCAACTAAATGTCTACACAGAGCAGTAGTTAATGTTCATGTATGGTCAGTTAGCTTACCTCAAGTGCTTCTTTGGTGATTGGATACTTTTCAAGACAGGCAATTACCTCCAATACAACCACCATGTTGCATATCTGCAAGAAGGATATACAAACATTTTCTTTCAGTTTACCTACACAGAAAAGAATTACTAAATAGGTCTATTGAACTGGCCTACAATCACAGTTTACAGTAATAATAGCAATGGAAGTCATAGTTAAATAAGGATTTTACTGTGATGCTCAACATGGGCTAGTACTTATACAAACTTAAAGCCCCTGAATCGTGCCTGCAACGTGTAAATGAATACAAGTTAGCTGACAAGTTAGCCTGGAAAACATGAGCATGTCTGTTTGAGAGCCACAGAACGACGTTGAAAAAGCGGAGATGGCAAAATGTCAACTAAAAAAACCCTAATCACTGCTAATGTTTTAACAAAAGGTAGTGCATTCACAAAAAGAGAATGAATCTATAAACGTGTCAATTTAAAAGACTTGATGTTGCGGACAAAGTCGATCTGTGTGGAGGGGCAGAAGACTTACCTGTGATAGCCGAATTGGCTCAGGATAGAATTGCACTAACTTGAGAAGAAGGGATCCGACTATTTCCTAAAACGTAGCTTTAGCAGTTCAAGCTACTACTTAGCTAAGTACGTCCCACACTTCGTAATATGGAAGAAACAGTGTAAACCGAAACTCTTTCCTGTTTATATAAATTATAGATCATATAATAGTTAAATAAGTAACGCTAGTCCCATGTTACATGGATGCTTTACGGTCTTTGTTAACGTTACCGTTAAATACTCTTAATTCGCTTGGCGTTAAGGCTAGGCTAGCAACTTGCATGCTATGTAAACCAGATAGCTAACAACTGACCGACCAATGTAACGCATTACCTAGCCTCACAAGCTGTCAACTGAAGAGCGCAGCGTCGCTCTGCCTTTCCTGAACATTCAACATTTCGCCGCTTACCCGGAACATAAAACATTCATTTAAAAAAGCAACAACCAGCTAACTGACATCTGTTGTGCGAACTGCCTTGTCGACTTTGCCGGAGTGCAGGTAAACAAGCTAACGTCGGCTAGCTAGCCCTGATAGCATTAGCGTTACTCACATTGCTCTGACTGTCGATGGCCTGCAGCAGCCGGTCCCTCATCTGCTGCGGGGTTGCTGAGACCGTTGTCATTGCCTGTTCGATGAGACCCGGAGGATGGAGGGAGGAATCCTCCAAAATAAATACCGGATGACAATGGTGACTCAAAAGCCGCTGCGGTAACACTTGAGGCGTCCGAACAGCATATTCTTCTGTCGCCTGTAAGGTAGACGGCTCAGTTTATCTCACATGGAGTGGGAAATGTGTGTGCTGTGTTGACCGTTGCCTGCTGCCTCCTCGGCGCTCTAGCGATTCACTACCAGCTGCTGGATGTCTCACCGGCCTCCTGCTGCATGCTGGGATACGATGTCTACGCTTTGACGTCTGCACGCAGACAAGTAAACAGTTGTGTCGTACACCTACGCTCCTCTGTCGACACCACTGCTTCTTTTGAGTGTCCCACTAATCTAAAAATTGGTTTTATAAATACATTACTGGGTAACTACATTTGAAACAATGTCTAAAAAGAGCCGCGAATGAAAAATGACTACAGTCACAATTTCTCGGAGCCCAAGGTGGTATTTTAAATCGCAAAAATAACAACGTCTCAGACGCTCAAAACGTGTTTGTTCTCACTGATAACTGGAACGATGTGTGTCAGAATCGTTTAATGTTAAACTTTGAAAGCAAGCTTCACTTCGATGGGCTGTTCTCCGTCTACATTTGGGTGCAAACGTTTGCATCCCCGCATTTTAAAATGATAAAAAGACTATTTGTCATCAACATAATATTCAGTGCACAATTAGTTAATATAAATGTTTCTTTAACAGAAATTAAAGCTAATTTTAATTAATCAAGGTGATGCAAACTCTTGCACTTTTTTTTTGTTTGTTTGTTTTTGTCCCTTCGGCTTATCCTGACTTCAAGGTCGCTACGTGTTTGTCTGCATGCTGATTTGGCACACTTTCTTTAGGCCGGAATACCTTTCCTGACGCAACCCTCCCCGAATTCTACCGGGCTTGGGACCGGCAATGCACGGCTGGGGATGGGCTGTTGGGGGTTCAATGTCTTGCCCAGGGGCGCGAACCTCCACTGAATTAATTGTAATTATTTTACTTTACATTTTTTTCTATTCCCCGTTGACCATTTTAGTTACTTCAGATAATGAATAAACATTTGCACTAACTGAATGCACATTATTCTAGTTGGAGTTTAGGGCTAAGTTTGCATTGCCCTAAATGGAATTTCAGTGTAAGGGTAGTACAAAGCTAGTCTTGTGCAAATGTTCCTTCATCATCAGAAAGGAGTAATGCAAAAAGTTATCTAGCTAATTCTGTATTAAATATTATGTTGAAAAAAACTCATGTTATACTCTTTTTACCATTTCAAGTTAAATAAACAAAAAAACTTTTGTACCTAACTGCACTAAAGTTCCAGATTGTATGACTGTGAGTAGCTCAGAAAATATTGCGAGTTACAATGTTTAAAGATAAGCATTAGGTAAGGTAAACATTCAAATAAATATTTCACATACTGTAGATATGTTTATGAAAACAAGTATTATGATCAACATTGATAACTCTAATTACAGAAGTCAACCAGCAGATGGAGCTCACTACTTGAGCAAACACATGAAAACCTACTCAAACATGATCAGGAATCCCACGTAGAGAGAAAAGACAAATCTTAGCACCACTTGCCTTGGTCATTACTTATGTCAAATCCATCCCACATGCAAAATGTCCAGTATCAATTCAATACATCATTACTGTGGACAGAGTGGGAGAAGCGGGGCAACTGTGTGAGAGTGGGTGGGAAAATCTAAGTTGTGCCAGTTGTGGGGGCTGCAATCATCACGCAACTTACTGCTTTGGCTCTTTGTTTTTGTGCTTTTTTGCAGTCCATCTAATGACAAAAACAAGAGTAAATAAATGTCTTGTTTAATCAGATATAGATTTATTGTCATTTCATTTACAAATAATAATGCAAAGCTACAAAGACAGAAGCTTTCACACAAGAAAAATACATCAGGTAGAGTTCTAACAGAAGCAAATGTCCATGTTTAATATAGCACACATTTACAGCCAACTTGGATTCTTTTGGTCCTACTTGACAGTTAAAATAGAAAACGCACAATTTGAAGAACAAGGTTTTAATCAGTCATTTTTTTAAAGGGTTAGCTCAAAAAAGTACCAACTTGCCAAGCTGTGCTGCAGAATGCTAGATTTTGCATATTCTATGAGCATGATTATTGTTGCCGTGAGCGCACTATCAGAGCGTAGTACAACCTGTCACGGCAGTAAAATGCATGTGCTGTGTTTGGAAAAGTATCACTGTACTCAGAAACAAAATACATTATATAACAATTTAGCTGCCATTGTCTGAGGGATAAACCAGCTGTGGGTTTTCCTCAAAATGCACACAAAGGAGTCATAGATGTGACCATACAAGACTATGACTCCATTTCATCTTCCTGATTCAGTTTGTGTTTAAACGTGTTTTGTCACAAAGTCAATCTCCATACATACAGCCTGTAGTATTTGTGACTACTTTTTCTTACTATGTCTATATTTTTTCTCAGATAATAAGTAAAGTAATAATCACTACAAAATAGTGTTGGCCAGCAGATTAATGAAACATAAGCTAAACTAAATGCTAAATTGAAAGCAAATTAACGATAATGTAAAATTCACTATCATGCATTAGAAAGATTTTCCAAGTAGTGGACAATATGTATCAGTCATATCTCTAAGTTATGCTGCAAGAATTTCAGTAATTATGTTTAATGTAAACAACGTATTGACAAATTCATAGTGTATGCTTGAAATGCTTCTTATTCCAATAAAATATTTTGAAAAACAAAGGAGAGGATGTGTTTCAACAGTTAAGAGGATAAAACATTTCTGTATTCTCTCATTTATGGCTGTTTTCCATTAACTGCTGATTTAACACTAAAATTAAAAGAAGAAGATGCAGCGTTGATGATATATTAACGATAGAATTAAACTAAATAAAACATAAACAGTATCTGTGCTCTTAAAAATAAAGGAAAAAAAACAGCTTTTTAGGAAACACATATGGAGGGAAATATCTGCCAAACAAATGTCTCTAGATAAAAATAAAAAGTGCTTTAATGGCCGCAAAATGCATATTATAGTCCAAAATATTTATCGTTAATTTATGGACCTCCAAAACGTCATAAAATTGAATAAATAATCGTTTGTAATAATATTGATATTACTGTCTATTAAAATTGAAACTATTGAACTATTGAAATTACATTACTGTTTTACTATTGGTTTTACACTGTACTTTCTACACTGCAAGTGGTTCATATGTAGTCTGTTATGCCAGCTACTAGATTTAACCTAGTTGAAACATTTTATGAATAGAAAAACTAATTTAGCTTTGCTGTAAAACACCGGTCTAACACCAATGGATACCTGAATGTTGCATAAAAAGGTGGCAGTAACAGGCGACACGTCAGTCAGAGCTATGTACATGAGCACAAAAAAGTTCAAAGAAGTAACGGAAAATAGACTTACAAAGATGTCGGGCTCACTATAAAATGTGAGGTACAGCAGAAAATATAGGGTAGAGCCACAATTACATATTGCAGCACCGTATTTCTCAGTGCATTTTCTCACTTTGACATCATTTCACATAAAGCACAAAACATTGTTCCTACCATACAGCACTATACGAAGCTAGTCTATAGATTTACCATGACAAAATTAGTCTGTGGCTGTTGCACAGAAAATAAGCACATACTGTATACTACAGTATAAAACATAGTACCAAACAACAGCTTCGACGTGTGCATAAAAGGCTGATTACCATGTTTGTGATGCTTCACCTAGTAGTTACATAGCCTACGCATGACACTGAATTAAAAAAAAGAAAGAAAAAAAAAAGACAACAATTACACCAAGAAAAAAAAACACAAAAAACAAGCTGACCCCAGCCTTTAAAAACATATATATAAAAACAATCCAGAAAGGGGGAAACAGGTCCAAGAATTCATGCAGTCCCAAAATTATTTAAATAGAAAAACAAACAAAAAACACTGCATCAACAGTCAGAATCATGATGCATCCAAAGCATTACAATATTTAAAAAAAACAGGAGGTGGGGGGGACCTCAAACTCAACAACTCGGTTTTAACCAATCACATTTGTGAAAATAATGTGAAAATGTGCAGGCACAGGAGAACCCTGACATACAGGAATACAAAAATCTTAGATGGGTGGATGGAAAATAGTGTCTTAAAAAATCTATGATATATATTCTATGGGCATTGTAATAATAATTTAACCAACAAAGAACAACAATATGAAATCAATATAATACTCTCTAGGGACTGATCCCATCTGACACAGTACTGTGATAATATGCCCTGCCATTTTTTATATACTCATTTGAGAAATCACACTATACTTGGTTTAACTTAAACTACATTAATAATAACCCTTTACTTCACTTATCAGTGATTCATTTAGTTCTGTTTTCTCAGTTGTGCTATCAATAGCAGAAAGAGCTGCAACGCAGCTTGACACACCTCTGATCGCCACTTTCCAATAATGCAAATGTTTTCCAAACTTTATGAAAAACTGTGTAACAGTAGACAGCTAACAACATACTCACTGATTAAGTAAAAACATCTCTTTTAAATAGACTATCTGTATACGATTTTTCAAAAAAATAATCATATTTTTTCAGATTTTTTTTTCTGTAGCAGAAGGCTTAATTTATTTAAAGATAGGGCAAACAGGTCTAGTGAGACTAACAGTCACAGGGGGATTTGGTTTATAAACTCATATAAATCAGTGGTTTAAACAAATGCATAAAGTGCAATAATGGCACATGGGACACAGCTGTAAGTGAATTCAGAGGACGGATTCACTAAGAAACACAAGATGTTTTTATAAGAAGCAAACTCAAGAAGCCATATTAAAACAGAAAAGACACGAGACAGCTAAAGGGTGTAGACAACACAAGCATGACGGGGAAACAGATTCAGTCTTACTTTAGTGCCAAGGAAGCAAAAAAGACACATATAAAACCTAAAACAGCATGTCACACCTCCTCTGTTGGAAGAAAATAAACAGGTGAAAGATATTTGGTCCTATAGTACTTAAAGGCTCCATATGAGGCAATGTGGATGACAAGATGGCAAGAACACAACTGTATAGATGTGACCTATTGTAAATACATTCTCATTGCATCAACAATGGTGTTCTAGTATCGAGGCAGTTCAATTGTCTGGAAAAATATATAATATTTCAACTACATTGAGGTCACATCTTTGGGAGCAATCCAGGAGAGTTTCCACGGTATGTAACACTCACTAAGTCTTTTTTTCCCTCTACACCTCACGTCTGAAGGAAAAATGTAGAGTTTCAAAAGTAGCAAAAGAAATATAACATGGCACCATTGCTGTGCATTGTATAAGAATCATGCATAATGCCTTCCTCTGTATAAATGTTCATGTCATGTGTTTCATTTTGCAGTCTTGTATCAATCATAGAGGTTTTGCATAGATACCATTACGCAAAATCTAATCACATTCTGTACATATAAAATATAAAACAAAACAAGCTTGTAAACTTCTATTTGATTACAAAGAGCTAATTTATCCATGTAGATTTGACTGATCATGAATATGAAAAATGATATGATAGTGACAGCGAATTATGTAATGGATGAAGATCAGCTCACCTTAAAAGTACAACTACAGTAATGCAACTATGGACACTGGAGGCCAAACCACCCGTAAAACAGTAAAACATTCTCAACAGTTAATTAAAATGTTTTTTTTAAACATATTAGTCATCTTTGCATGAAAACCAAAATGTCAAGCTATTAAGGCAAAACAAGTATGCACAGTGATTTGTGATTTCATGCATAACGAATGACTGCAATTTACTTTAGTAAAAATTAAAATTCAGCATTTCCTAAAAATAACTAAAAAATAATGACTCATCACCAATCGAGACTTTAGTGGAAATTTGGGAAGAATTTAACCGGCCTGACTTTGGCTGCTATGACGAACCACACCGGCATTGCCAGAAAATTAATATCCTTACTGAATGTACTACTGAGAAAAACCAACTTGGCACAGAGGAAGGTTAAACCTGACAGGTGTTTCCACTGAGTCATAGAGCTACTTCATGTTGACATACAAGTAGTATACTGTAGGCTGTTAAGAGTTTACTGTGTAGACTGTGTAGTTCAGTTAGTAATAGAGAATAAGTGAGTGACCCTCTGCCCTCAAGTGTTCTCAAATCTAATGTAGATTTCAAAAATAAATTGAATTTGGATGTGTCATTTGCAAATAGCAGTTACAGAACCATGTACATGATTTATACCATAAATTCAATCAATCATACATCATCGCTCTGGTTCTGAAAAGTAGGAAGGCTGGCAGTAGTCTTCAAAACATTTCAATGCATTTTCCTACAATTAAGCTTCATTTAAAGCTCTCTTGTGGGGCCTGATAGGGTTGGTTGGAGTGTAATCGATGCTGTGCCCAGATTCGCTTTTACCAGTTCACTCAGTAATCTGTTTCTCTTTATTTATCTTGTCAGATGAGAAACCCATTGCTCCCACCCCCAGAGCAACACACTCACACACCTGCACATGAGCACATCAGGCTGCTGTTAGAGCCGGTCTAGGCGAAATGCATCCTCTGTGGCGGGGTCAGCAAGGACCATGTCTGGGTCATTGAGCATGTGTAGACCATCAAGCGTCAGTGGGTCAATTCTGAGATCGTCCAATGGGAACTGGGAGTCGACGTCAAAGTTCACATCTGTAGACAGTGAGCCAGTCAGGTCTTTGGGCAGGCTAGGGGGAGACTCTCCACTCACTAAACAGAAACAAGGCAACAAATAAATGATAGCATTAGTAGTTAAAGGCATCAGAAGGCGGGTATTTATCACTGTTAATATTTTTGGAAATGATGGAGGGCAGTGTTTACATTATTAATATTTGACATTTCTTTGTAGCTGTTGGCAGTCACAGTTATATTTAGAGATTTTCTTCAAATACCAGTAACATCTCCTTAATTATAACAGCATGCGATGACTTATGTTTTTTGTGAAGCTGAAGTTTTTAACATAAAAGCAAATATAAAGCATAGGATTTACTGTGGACTGAGTCTACAGTTCTCTGTCTTAATAAGCTAGTTGCCACAAGACTTAAGGAGCAACATGATATCTTAAAGCAGTACATGTGAGAATGATGTTGGGAATGTTGCCATGGCTACTGTAGCTCAGCTGCTGAGAGTCCTGAAGGTTGCAATGGCCAACAGTCAAACCCATCATAAGTGCCTGGGAGTAGTTGAGGGTGGAGGTCTGGTTGTACAGACTGTCAGAGCTGATGGGGGTCTCAATCATGTTGAACTGTTCCAACTGGCAACATAACAGAAAGAAACTTCACAACTGTTCAACTACAGCATTTGATTGCTTGATGTAGAAGCAGATAAATGGACATTTAGGCATTTGTCTAACACAGACCTGTTGTGAAAGAGCACTGGCCTGAATGGAAGGGAGCTGCTGGTCGTAGAAGTCTGCAAACATACTGCCCAGTATGGAGTTATGCTGTAACAACAAACAGGCCAAATCTGTTTATTTTTTTTGCAGGAAAAGACTTGAGCGGACCATCAATGTGAATATCCGAATCCAGGCTGCAAGGGTTACATTCAACAAACAAATGTGGAATGTGACATGGACACAGTCAAAGCAGAAGCAACAGAGTGTTTTAATATAACCTCACAACCACTGGAAATATCATTCTTTTGAGAGCAGTGTGAAATGTTGTATCCAGTTTGTAAAGGACAGATTGCCCAACATTCTGTGTATGTTGCATATGACACAATATGTGTGTATAGACTGCAGAAGAGTTACACAGGCATTAGTGATTGTGTAACTCAAACATTAACACAGCATAACTGTGCAGTAAAACAGAGAAGAAAGAGTAAACACTGAAGTAAACATATAATTCAAAAGAACCTTTTAAGAGATGTTCCAAGTCCACCTTGGAATTTAGCCAACAGTTTCAACAATAAATGCAAATGCATTTATAAATGCAATAGACTAGTTCTTGCAACATTTGCAATACCTTGCAGTGATATGTATGCACTCACTCTCACAAGAAATTCTGCCTGAATACCCAAGTGCCAATTTGGAAGCATTTTCTTATCACAAGAATACAAATAATTGCATGGATATTCATAAAAATAAGTGTTTGATGTGAAACAAATAATAAAATAAACAAATTACTTAATGATTAGTTGTACAAATGAATCAATAAATAAAATATTTGATAATTCACATGAATTTAAACTGCTGTATACTATGCATCATCATCAAAAAGGTCATCATAAACTTAATACTGAAAACTGGAATACTGAAATCCACCAAAAGTCCTAAATCAGTTAGCTAACAATAAGCACAGCGATGCCTCACTCTCAAAATGCAGCTCAGTCCACATGAGCTTCGTCTGCTGCCTTCTGGTCTTGTTGTTTTAATTAGCACAAACCAAACTGAATTGAATTCACATAAAATAAAGGGAATCATGGAAAATAAAATCTTTGTGACTTTATTCTCCCTTCACTTACTCATCCAATACAATCATTGTGCTCACTGAACCAGCAACAGAAATTCTCCAATTTCATCATGGTCTCTTAATGTATAAGTAATTGGATCATATTCTCAGTCTGTGCTCCTTCTAGTTCCAAAACCAAATTATCTGCACATGTCCCCACAGGGCAGAGCAGGATAATAGAGCACATAGCCTGTCAGCAGTGGTTTAGGCCTTGGATAACATCAGGACTACAAACCAGTCCAGCTCAGGAAGTAATGAGTAGGGAAAGTAAACAGCAGGGCACACACACAAACACACACACACACAGTATGTTATCACTTGATACATTTTTTTTCTTTGCATCTCAAACACATAATTCTGTCTTACATATGCTGCCTGATTTTTTGGTTCAGTAAAATCGTGTTTCAAATGATTAAAAAAAATAATCTTTCCACACAAACACTGCATGAAGATAAAACAGAGACTGATTTATAGTACCAAGTCTTCTCTTCACCAGAGTTTCCAATCTCAATTGCTTATAGTGAGTGTGTCACAGATTAAGAGTCCTGATCCATGTTTACCTTGGGTGTGTTTAGTTTATCTGGAAGCAACGCCCTGTAAGCAAGGTTCCATTTGTTAGAATTCAACCATGGGAATTATCAGCAGCTTCTCCTCAACAACCGTTGGAGGGAGATTTCCCCTTCTACCCTAAATACTCAAGCTAGTGCAAAAAAAAACCCACAAAGAAAAAATCTGAAAGACTTATGAACTCCTGTAACAGGACGGAGGAAACAGTGGAGATGCAATGCAAATACCACAAAAGCAGCAGAGAAGGAAGGTCAGGAACACAGCTACACCACAACACATCAATATAGCCTGTTTCAGACATGAACTCCGGACAATGTCTTACATTATCCTAGGACATTTTCCGGAGTGGACTTTCAAACATGCAACTTACAGCGGGAGAACGCTCGATTTCCGTGAACGCACAGGAGGCACAACTTGATATCAAATTTAAAAAATTGGAAACCGTGTTTAATTTACAGCACATCGGCGCCATGCAACTAATAAATAAAGGTTCGATCACTTTTAGTCTTCCAAACAATTTGGCACAGAGCAGCGAGCTGCCCGCACGAGCTCACACACATAACACGGACATTGCACTAGGGGCCCCGAAAGATATAATCCGGATAATGTCGTCAGCGTTTTACTCTGACCTTTTCGTTCACACATACACCCACTCCTAAAGAAGTCAGGATAATGTCAGAATTCCAGTGCATGTCTGAAAGGGGCTTATGTTTAAAGTGACTGGTTGTCAGATCTGGGCAAAACAAAGCATTTAACCATATCTACAACTATAAACCTATTATAATTTAATGAAAGTGTGATATATAATTTTCTTGGGCTAATATAAATTTTAGTTATTACAAAGCAAGGCTTCTCCCAGAATGTTTCCTGGCTTCATTTCATCATGGCAGAGTGTGAGGAGCAGAGCTTTAATTAACAAAATTAATAATGGTGCTGTTTATGCTGGTTACCTGAATTTCCTACTATGACATTTCACAAACTTTTAGCTGTTATTCTTGATAGCAGAGTGTCCTCTTGCAGATATATAAGATATATATACGTATATACGTATATATATATATATATATATACGTGTATACGTATATATATATATATAAGCAAAGTCACTGTCTAAATAGGTAAATAAATTATTTGAATAACTTTAGTGAAAAATTGTTTTAATTTAAATAATCTCACGCAAGTAGCTGAAATAAACGAACATGCTTTATTTCTTTTGCCCAGATCTGCTAATGCGGACACAATAAAAGCAGCTGTAGGGGGCAGCCACAGAGTCATACTCAGTGACCACAGGACTACGATGCAGGGACGGTGAATTTTACACAAAAAGAGCCAGCAGCTCTTTGGGTCATACGCCCTTACTTGAGGCGAGCCTCCAGGTGAGAAGCCTTGATTGGAGACTGGGGAGGTTGGAGACTGATTGGCAGAAGATCCGACCCTACTGCGGTACTGTTGGAGGGAGGAGGCCTGATGCAAGAGGATACGTTTGAGTTATTCACATTAGGTGATGTTCTTTGCTGTATTATGAGTTTTAATGTTCTTGTATTAAATAAAGAGCTTTGTTAATGTATTTGTGCAGCTTGTCTTACAGTAGGATTTTCCAGTTTAACCTTTCTTGGTAATCAGTTCAGCTGAAAATCCTAAACAGCAGCTACCCTGACTGACAAATTCCTAGATTATTTATTTACTGACTTTAATAGTTGTAACCTTGAATACTGCTTTCTAACAATAAAATACAATTAAAATTACTACTGTATGTAAACAAGGAGAAAAGCAGTGAAGACTAACATGTTACATCAATGCATTAATAATGCTGAAAAAGATCTGACAGAAACAGTAAAAACTACAGGGGATTAATTAGAAGAGGAAAAACACTGCCAGCAATCCAAGCCGAGCCAATGAATACCATAAAAGTGGAGGATCAGAGAGAACAGACTCTTTTCTCTTTTTTATACTGTTCTGTCATATGTGCTCTTTTCACTATACCCATCCAACAAAATTAAATAAAGAATTCATGAAGAGAAGAGTGAAATTTTATTCTGATCATAAATGCTACTTGTCTTATGTTAAGAAATACACCAACTGTAGAAAGAAAAAAATATCCAGGCTATCATATTAATCAATATAGAAACTATCAACTATTTTAGATGCGTAAAAAATGAAAAACATCACCTTTCTAGTGTATTGATATATATCAAAATACTGCCAGCATGAGATAGAGATGCGATAAAGCTGCACAAGGTCAGTTGACATAGATATAAATTAGTACAATGGTAATGCCAATAGACATATTTAAAGTCTCCAGTCCTACTCTGTTTCCTCACAATGTTTCACTTGAGTCCACAGCACTGAGTCTATGACTGAGATGACAAGAATGTAGGACACTTCATTTCTGCAGTAATCCAAACGCATTCCCATTGCAACAGAAGTAAAGTGAGAGCCAAGACCTCAAGGATGAGTAGTGCCTTGCAAAAACACTTGAGGTTGTGTACATTTTGTTCTGT
This sequence comes from Channa argus, assembly GCF_033026475.1. NCBI lineage: Eukaryota > Metazoa > Chordata > Actinopteri > Anabantiformes > Channidae > Channa > Channa argus. The sequence goes on along the minus strand of NC_090210.1, from coordinate 8,072,635 downwards.
TTTTTTTTTTTTTTTTGCTTTAGATGTATGCAAAATCTTCCTCTCATATTTTTAGTTTAAAATATGAGAGGAAGAACAGTGGCACTGTCTCAATTTCATCCATACAGTTCTACATTGTATTCATTTTGATTTAATTGGAATATTAATTTGCCTTTCACAATTACTGCATTCTTGAACACCTTGTAATCAGAAGAAAATGTGCACAGTGTCAAGAAGTCTTCAAGCTTTTATCGCTGTATACTGTGTCACTGCAACCAACAAACTGGGTTCTGCCTGGCAGAACAAGGCATTACCAGCAGCTATCATTCAGCTACTCTGATTCACCATTCTGATGCAGAAAAATGCGTGCCTCACTCACCGTGTTCATGTCCATGGTCATATTGGATTGGGAGGAAGTCTGACTATCTGTCGTGGAGCCAGAGTTCACAGAGGACGGCAGCTGGACCAGACCTGTCTGATGGGAAATAAAGAGTGAAAGTTTTATTTTTTTTTTAATTTACAAACGCAAACATAGATGTCAAGGACAACTTGACTTTGATTGTTAACCATTACGTTTATCATTTAAACGGTGGTAATACCAAACAAATGGTAATAACACTGTCAACACAACATAACATAAGTCAGAAATAAATAACGATGGCTCAATTTTTACCCATAACCATGTCAACCAATAATCAAGGCTATCCTCATTTACAGCACCAATAGATTTTGCTAATACATTTAATGTAGTTCCAACAATTTTATGTTTTCAAGATCTGCTCAAATGAAAATTAATCTGTACATTGTAGATTTTTACAATCTTAGTTTTTTGAGGATGGAGTGCCGGAGGGTTTCTTACTTGCTGCCTCTGGTGGGTCTGAGATGATGGCTGCTGGTTGAAGAAGGCATACTGGGACAGCTGCTGCTCAAGATCCATGGCGTTGATGGCCGCCTGGGAGAAGAGCACAGGGATGAGGTTGCAATACTTTATGGGAGACTGCACTTATTTAAAATTTGTAGCTTGCACTGAACTGTCTGAGCTTTACAAGTCGCCTCTCATTCACGCACTCAAACACACATACATACAGATTACAATGCCAAGTTGACCATTTAACATGTAGACTAATCCTGCGCTTAGTGGACCACCCGTTCTATCTCCTGAGCCACAGCTGCCCCTTAGTGTGCATGATTCCGGTTATTTGTTAATATCTGTTCCCGATCTGCTCTGTCTATGCACACGCTTAGTTTTGATTGATTTTGGACCTGTTCTGAATCTCTCTGTGCATGTTTTGGTTTCCTTATTACACCTGTTCCTGACCTGCTCTGTTTTAGTCTGTTTAGTTATTCATATGCTCCCATATCTTTTACCGGTGTACACCCATTTTTAGCTTCCCTACCTCGTCCCTGCTTAAATCTAGTTTTTGTGGTTTCGTTTACTTACATTAGATTTCTGTTCATTACCACAGCTCTTTTTTGTCCCACAGGTCAGACACATCCCCTGTTAATATTTCTCCTCTATTGACGTATCCTTGCTATGATTAGCCCTTCTAGTTTAAAGCAGACCTCAGACTGATTGTTTCTCTTCATAATACTTTTGTCCTCCCTCCTGGAGTGAATGTAGTTGATATTTCCTGATACCTTGTGCTTTTGAATAAAATCCTTTAATAACCAGACTCTCTCCTTTCGTTGTGTCACTTGGGTTTATCTATTCACCAAACGTAACAAAAAGTTGGAGTGTGGGTTTTACTCAAAATGGATGGATGGATGCTTTGTATTTGGTAACAATAGGCAGAATGTGCAAACAAGACAACATAAAACTACAGTATAATGTAGCACTAAATCATATCCGACGTCTCTGATTGCTTTCGTTTAAAACTGTACACTCTGGACTTCCTTGCGGCATTCCCATAATCAGGGCAGAGAGCGGTGTTATACCTGAGAAAGAGGTGGAGATGTTGGAGAGAGTTGCAGATTCTGGTGGGAGTCCCCTGCATTCATGATGAGAGTAACCATGTTGTCCTGCCCAGACTGCATTTCCATGGGCTGAGAGGTATTCCCACCTACCCAGCACACAGAAACAGCATAAGGAAAAAGTTTTCTAAAAAAGCAGATGTTGAAATGAAAAGTATGTAACTCACTCCATTCAACTAGAGGAAAATCTGAACATCACAGTGTTACCTTGAGTGTTAGCCAGTGTCTGTGTACTATTAGAGGAGCTGAATGATGTGGCTGCTGCATCATCTGAGTCAAGCGGAGTGGGCAGTGGAGGAGGGAATTGGATGTTGGTCAGGTCAGGAAGTGAACCACCAGTATTGTGGGCTGTTGGTTTCAATGCAGTGGTCAGCTGCTGGTCTGGAGATGGGAAAATGCTGTAGAAAACAAACAAGTGCAGTGAAGTTAATGGGAATGATAAGCTTAACACAGTCTGTGAATGTGACCTTGGCTGGCTGGTATTAAAGAAGGATGAACACAAGCTTGGGCAGATTTCTATTTAAAACTTGAATATTCCAAGACAACTTTTCCAGGAATATTTGGACTTCACATATTGAGCCAGTGGCTGTTGTGCTGAAGTGTTTGGTTCCAAACTCATGCTCATTATTTTGGCAGTCAAAGGAGATGAAAATTATGTTCAATTAGTGAAATAACTTCAGTTTAAAGCTATTTTTTATTCATATTTCTTCTTTGGATGTGTGTATGCATTTAAATTGAATCTGCCCTGTGCACTCAACGCCATTTTATAACATTTCTGTTAATCCGACTTTAGTAAACATATTTTCAGACAAGCGCTAAAGAGGCAAATACTCACTGGATTCCAGGAACTTTGCAGTGCTTGGACCTTGAAATGGTCTAAAGAGGGAATAAAACTGCAGCTTGAGTATTGCTGAAATAGAGACAACTGAAAGAAAAAAAACTGTATTTGTATGTGGATATTCCACCTTTTTACAATCCCAGTTCTGTTTCTGTCCATCTTCATCAGCTTCCTGTTTAATTGCTTCAGACCCTGGTACAGTAAGCAGGAGAACTAGAGAGATAGAGAAAAAAAATCTCCTCAGTCTCCTGGGTCTACAGATGTCCAGCCTGTTTGAGCTTATAATAATCACAGCCCACATGTCCCCATGTAATGTGATCAAGTCATATTTGAAAAAGATAATAGAAAAACAGGAAGGATGATTAAAGGAAAAAAGAGAAAAATGAGACCAGTAGTGGATAAGTAAAAAGAAAATACTTAAATATTATAAATAAAGTGCTTTTTAAATTCAAATAATCCATTGCACACAGTCATCAGCAGTGACATTTTTTGCATGCTTAAATGCACCCTGTTGTCTTCGTCGTCTGCTTCAAAGCCATAATAAAATGTTCCAGCCTAATAAAAACACTTTAACAGTCTGGATAAGAACACAGTAATTAGAAAAAGACTCGATAAACAGCTCAGCAGGTAAATATAAATATGTAATATAAACAGGTAAATATTTTATTTAATGACCATGACTACGTATCTAAGTTTTAATTAAAATCTTTACGGTAAAAAATTAAAGTGACAAAGTGTACTTCGTTTCGGCTGAAGCTCCTGTGATCCTCCAGTGAAAGAGACCTGCTGGGCAGGAATTAGTGTGCTCTGGTGGAGTGCAGAGTCAGAGTTTGTCCTGCAGCACAAGAATTGAAGAATTACACAAGGTAAAAGAAAATTAAAAAAAACTACAGATGAACAACAAGAACACTGTATGTTTAAAGGAAATACAGTAACACTAAGCACAACAATGTATATTAAATTTGGGTACATGTGATCTTGTGTTTTGTTGGGTACATCTATGGTTAATGCAGTGTTGTGGTTTATGGAAGTGATATGTAAAAATAACACCAAATGTAGGATGATTTTTTTGATAGTGAGATTTTTTCCTTTTGATTATGTCTTGTATAGTTTATCTGATCCTGAAATAATGCTTTAAAGTGCACATTAGGGTGATATGAGTCATAATTCACACAAAGTATTTATTATGATCTACAAGTAAACACTAGAATATACAGTCCTGCAGAGAAAGTGTTTCATCTGTAGAGGCTGTCTTACCTCCTCCAGCTGGTATCGGGTGGTGGTGACAAATATACTGAGCCATATGGACAGCTGTCAATGTGAGATCTCAGGTTAAGAAAATACAGCTAAAAGTCCTGGCAGCTTAATCGTGTGAATTCTTTCAACAAAAGAAGATCCAACAAAAAGCACAAAGCTGATGGTCAACAAAACCATCATGTGATTTAAGTAAATAATGAAAGACAAGCTTATCACGAGTTGTCATATGTGTCTGGGCTTAATTCGTAGTACTGACTAGCTCACAGTCTGTTTTCTTTTTTTTTTTTGTCCTTTCGGCTTATCCCGTGAGTTCAGGGTTGCCACAGCGGATCATTGTCCGCAAATTTGATTTGGCACAGTTTTTACGCCGGATGCCCTTTCGGACGCAATCCTCCCCAATTTCTACCGGGCTTGGACCTGCACTGCACAGCTGGGGATGAGAGTGGGCTTTTAAGGTTCAGTGTCTTGCCCAGAGACACGGTCCATTTTACCATTAAGGACTTGGTACCAAACATATTAAATTTGACTAGATTACTGAATTACAAGCTAAAGTAATTTAAAAGCATGCACAAACTTTTTAAATGTATCAGCAGCCACTGAAACTGTATCATCAATATCATATAACTGAATCGCCAAATGGAAGAAAGACTTCAGCATAACTATGTTATTAAGAATATTACCTTCATATACCTTTTTGAATGACTACACTGTGCTAAGCTTAGCTAAAACTAATGTATAACAGTACATTTACCACCTAATAAAGCAAAGACTTGGGCTTGGTGGGTTTTTTTGTTGAGACTGTGTCAAATGTCTTTTTATGGAGGTTTTATTTAGTTGTTCTGTTGAACGGCACTATTTTTTATTAAAAGGTCAAGAATGGTTAAGACACTACAATATTGCTATACCGTATCCAGTAAGAGAAGGAAAACCTTTAATTTTGAGTTTCTACCACATATTACAGTAAGGCAAATCACATAACAGTATAATAAGTAGCGTGTTTATATTAACCGATTACTTAGTTCTACTACAATAATTTAAGCTGCTACACACCTCCAAAGCTTTTTTTGCTTCTGTGGACTGATTACACCATATTCCAGGATTATGTAGATGTTTTCAGACTGAGCTGCATTACCATTTGTTTTTACCCGGGCTTTTGTAGATTCTGTCTAGTGGCATCATCTTATAACTCGGGCAGCTCATCACTACTAAAGAAATAAGGTGAATCATTGACTGTCTATGACCCTACCCAGGAGAAGTCAGAGAGGAACAGAAACACTCAGCAAACCCAGGGATACTGCTTTAAAAAAGATTTAGACTCAGATAGAGCATTATTTCGCAAATGAACAGTCCCTAGGCTTAAACTTCAGTACCTACTTGAATAAAAGAAAGAATTAAAGGATATTTGGCGTCCGTGTTTGTCAATGGATAGTTGCTTTCTGTGGGGTGATGTGATTCGGTTCCTGTCCCTGTACACTCTGTCCACCAACCCATGGTGTCGCGTTGACCTGTTTGTGTCCAGCCCTGAATTCTAAACAAAAATAAAAGTAAATATGTCATTAACTGATCAGTTTGTTGCCTCCCAGATCATTTTTTTGTTTGTGAGTCTTTCTCTAATCTGTCTATGTTATTGGACAGTACTGATTTTCAAAAACAAGCAGATCTGAACCATTTCTTAAACTCTGAAGTCGCTTATTAAAAGAAAATATTGCACTTATTCATGTAGCCTCAGCTTTGAAACTTGGATTCGGTGAAGCTGTCCTTGGCTCTCACTAAATAAACCTGTGCTCTGAGTTCTTGCATCAAATCAGATGCATGTTAGGCAGGGATGAAAGTTAATAGGGCTCAGGACAAAAATGACTACAGACAAATGTCTTTGAAATTCAAAATGAAGATTGGAAAGTCCCCAATTTGATCTGGCCACACGTGTTTCTTAACTATTTTCTACTTACATCTCCCACAATCTGTTTTCTGCAAAAAAATCTCCCACCTCCAAAAACACAATTTCTATAACATACAGTAGATAAAGTAAATAAATAACTTAGGAAACTACTAAATGTCACTAAACGCCTTTTGAATTTGATTTGCTTTTTCAGGTGTGCATTTCATGGTAGTATACTGAATGTCAGCCATATGGATGGAAAGGGAAGCCATCTATAACACTACTGTATATAAGATAAAACTCTTCCAACTAGTATACTGTAGTGCAAAATAAAATTGCCACATCGTGCAAAGGTTAAAAAATATTCTAGGTTGTTGTGATGATTTAGTACTTTTGACTGCCTAGATCAAGTGTGTCTTTGGTTCTGTGCGCTTTGAGTGAAAAAGAGAAACATTGCACCGGCTTTTCTCTCATACTGAATACAGATTGATAGAACTCAGAGAAACTGTACTACACAGCTCACATGAAATACATTCACTGAAATTTAACATTCATGATAAATCTCAGTTTGAATCCAAGTATAACCTATGGTTAATCGGTTTTTGTTCAGTTTAAAGTTAGTGTTAATTTCAATTTCTCAATAATATGGGCACTCATATGCTACAATTAAATAATTGGTTTTTGTGGAGCAGAGCTTTGAGACTGACTCATTTATAAACAATCATTCTTTAGCTTACATTTTGACTCCATGCATAGTAGTGCATTAAGCAAGAGACAGGCACATGGATGCAGCAGTGGCTGATTGCTTTAAAAACAATACTGCTACAGATTAAAAGCTCTCTTTCCAAAAATAAGTATTACTCATCATCAGTACAATGTTTCACATGTTGCCTGAAAAATAAAGAAAACATCAAGAATTTCTCACCTGAAAAGACACTTCCACAGTGCTGTTTCCAATCTGATTAACGTTTGGCAAAGACCCTCCATAATACGGACCACGGCTTTGTCCTAGCTGCAAATACTGAGTCTTCTGCAGCTGTAACTGGAAACAGAACAGCACCAGGTAAGAGAGGAGGGACATGTGCTCCTCTGTCATAGCAAGATGGCTCTGAACACACCACAGCCTACAATAGTATGGAGTTAATAATAATGACAACTCAATTTTCTGCAATAAAACATGTGCAGGAAAATACTGCAATGGCAATAACCCAAAATATAATGAAAACCACATGTATTTCAAAAAGTTAAAAACAACATATGCATTTGCAGTAGTCAACGGCAGTACAGCAGGGACTATGGCATTTAAGGTAGGAGTCAAGCACTTTAGAGAGAATCAACACCAACTGAAAATGCACATCTGAATTTCCAAAAGTAAACTGCTTAAAGCCTTACGACAGTGTTTATTTGAAAACACCTTATAGTTCCATTACCCACAGAAAACCCACACCCAGTTAATTTCATTTTCTTGTGCCCATTAGTGTTGGAAAGGTGGATAATCTAATAAAAACATTTAAAACTATAGACTGGCATCACTGGTACTGTATATTTTAATAAGCCTTTGGTCTCAAAGGTTAGTTTGTTTAAATACATGCATGCCTGTTTTGTTGACAAAGGATTTTATACTGCAACATCAGGGAATCAGGAAGAGGCCAATCCAAATCTTTTTAACCACAGCATGACAGAGAGAGGACAGAGAGACAGGCTGAAATGGAGAGGGACAAAACAGGGTGAAAGGTTGACATTGTAAACCTGAGGCATACATCCCTGTATGTCTAACTTTGGCTCAGACAACAAGCTTCCACCCTATTTGTCTACGCATTAATAAAATATAAAGACTATATAACATTTTGTTTTGAGTCTGTTCAGCTCACCCACCAAGTCAAACCTTTACAGTTTTAAGACAGGGTTACAAAATAGCTCAAATAGCTGAAAGTAACTCTGCAGCAGCTCTGTAATATATATTGATATAATCTACCAATTTTCCACATGCACACTTCCCCTCTACAGTCACAGTAGGCAGAAAAGCAGCAGCAGCTTCGTGTTTGCTGGATAGTCCAAACATGTGTGCACATCATGCTTTCACTCAGCAACAGCAGCAACCACTGTCGCCCTGCCTCAATAGGATTTATTTTGAAGGCTTGTTCTCTGTATGTGGCTTAAATTCCACATAATCTGCTGTCTTTCATCTTTGGAGTAAATGTCAATCGTGTCGCAGCACACACACACACACACACACAGGCCTTAGGACCTGTCAGACAAGTTTACAAAGCCATGCTCCACACACCTCGCGATGTATTAGTACCTTACTGCCTACACACGACTTACTTAATATTACAAATTGTTTTATTTTAGTTAGTGACCTCCTCTCTCTCTCTCTCTGAGCACGATACGAGGGAGAGAAACAAAAAATCATAGCAGCAGTTGGGCGCGCGCTGTCAAATACGCATGCACGCCCCTTTGCTTTTCACTTGCGTGGGACAAAAAATTGTAATAACTTTTGTCGGACGGAGGTCCCTGTTACCCATTTCCACATTATGGCCGCTAGCTCCTGCCAGCTGGGTTCGTCGTCACCAGAGGGAGAAAACGGCAGCAGCTGGCAGGAAGCGTCGTTTGTTATTGTTTACGTCTCCTGCCCTGGCTGCGTGCAGCCGCGCTACTAATGCAGATTTGACAGCTCGCTGAAAACAAACCGACATGAGCAAAAGGGGGTAGAAAAAAATAACCACAAGAATCGGTTTCGTTACCCTCGCTGCCCGGGTAATGCTGAGGTCTTTCATAACTTCTTCGAACGCCGCTGTCTCCTCTGCCTGCTTCTGGTTATGTAAAGCGATTTTCTCGCTGAATTTTCGCGGATTGTTCGAAGTCGCCATGTTTCACTCTCCTGCTCCGTTTTTCCTTCAATGGTCAGTGTCAAGATAGCCCCAATGACTACTCTCAACTTCCGGCTGGAGATGGTGAAATAAGTGAAACAAAACAGCAAAGAGTTGACTTAACTAAACTGTCAACTTTCTATTCATGTTTTTGGCCACCAGGAGTAAAGGGGGGCTCACAGAATCACTACGTGGCAGATTATCAAGTATCAGTGCTTAACATTATACTAAGCATAACAATGCTAATTAAATAGATCAATGTGTTATTTTACAGCAACTACTCTCTGATGGCTCTTTGATGTTTTGTGCTGGATATTAAACATTTAAGCACGTTTGCAGAAAAATACTGAATACAATTTTTACTCTAGGATTTGTGAGAGTAGAGAGATTTGGTCACAAGTGAACAGGCCTTCACAACAGCAACAGAAACCTTGATGAAATTATTCTAAACATGACACATCAAAATATCGGCTGCAAAAAAAAGAAATGAAGACTTACAAACAGCTGCGTAACAGCAATAAATCAGTTATGCATCTCTGTTATGAGGTACCAACAGTGACTGGTGATACACAATTTCCCCGGGATGATCAACTGTTATCCAGTAATATTTTTTATGCCCAACTAAACAAGTTACTTATCTTGGGATAAAGATGTATGCTTTTATTTTGAAACCAAACTCGTCAGATTTCCTCCATCTTCCGGACTGTCTTTGGCTGACTTGACACAGGCTCTCGGTGATATTCTGCTTGCTCACGTCGCTGCGCGGGGGTGTACAGGAGGCGCTCCGCACATCTGGACTGCGGAACAACCGCAAAATATCACTTTTTGAGATTGCACTAGTCTGTGCTTGTCTTTTTTATAATAATAGCCTATATTAATATTATTAATAATAATGATAATGCAACAACTAATAATAATGATTATTATAATAATAAAGGCATATTTTTATTGTTCCTCTTCCTTCCCTTCATAAAGGCATTTTTATGATTGCCTCCTTTTTTAACCCTAATTTGGGTTATATCATTTATATATACCTAAATCGCCTCACCTTATTCTTTGTCTTCTTTTGTTCTTTTATGTCTTACTTTATTGTTGTTTTGCTTTTTCAAATGCATTTTATTGTCACTGTAAACCACTTTGAGCTGTCTTGTGCCTGAAATGTGCTATATAAATAATCTCATCTTGCCTGTTGTCTTTTGACCTAAATGTTCATGACATAAATTCTTGGCCCAGAAAACTAGCAGTGTCTGCCTCTTGTATGTGCTTCCCTGCTGACTGAGGACACTCACAACCCTGTGTCCCCTCCTTTCCTGCTCTATAAATAAGGTAAAAGGGCTGCACCGTCTTCTTGGAGATGTACTCCTGTGGAGTTAAATGAGCTTTTACGTGAAAGAGGCAGAACAGGAGGCATTATTTTTGTTGTGTATAGCCCTCTCAACAGTCAGATATATGAGAAATGCATTAATCCAGCGAAAAAGACCTCTGCTTGCCCATTCTTGTTTCTAGCTTGCTGTGATACTTTTATTTTCACAGTTACAGCAGCAACAGCAGACTTGTGAGCCTGAAAAACAGCTGCACACTCAACACCAAGAGGCCTGGGAGTCTTATTCATGATTGTGCATCTGGTTGAATAATAACAAATCACATGCATAAGAAACATAACACCTCTCAAGCATTTGTTTTGCTGCAAGGCCAAAAACCCCACCTACAATCATTGTCTCTTATTCTGTTTTCACAGACACCGAAGGGAGTGTGGAGCTGCTTCACCTGCCATTCAGGAGAGTGTAATTTGGTTGTAAAGTAACCATGGTAACTTGGAAAGAGAAGTGACTCCAGGGCAGGTGGAGGGAAGGAGTCCATGAGCTGGATTATTCTGTTATTGCTGAATAAGCCTGCAGGGGGGAAATCCTTGGGCTCAAGCGTGTTTGTAATGGCCTGTTACACTGAGGGAAAGCACATGTACATGTTGTGGAGTTTTCTGTATCCAGCTGTCCAGGTATATTAGTAATGTTTACCCAATGCAAAGGGTGAAGAGGGAAAGTTTAAGTTTACTTAATCAGTCAACCCAAAAAGTCCCCCATGTTTTTTTTTTCTTTTTCGACACCTTTAATCCACAATGTTTAGCCACATTTGCCTTTACTAATGTTATTTGTGGTGAATAGAGAGGTGTTAATTAATGACTATAAATGCCCAAATCTGTGTTTGTTGGCTAATCTACCATTTTATAGCTGTTGTTTGTTTGTTTGTTAATAAACCCCAATGCCTGCTTTACTCCAGCATTTCTGTGTCTCCAAGATTAGTTAACATTGTCTTCTGTCCAGTGATAACACATAAACATAAAAAACCCTCATAATAATTACATTCCAAGTAAATGAAACATATAATATCATCTACCTTTTTTGGTGAGGATCCAGTCAAACCCTAAATTCAACTTTTTTTAATGAATTCCATAATAATGGTATTAATTATTATCAAAAACAAAAAAGAAAAATAAATAAATAAATGACTTTCTATTAAATAGCGCCCCCTTCAACCCTGACTCAGCATTTTCAATATTTACTATTGTGAACTGCCTTTGTTCATTTTAACTGATTAATTTTAATACACTGACCTAAAATCTGAACATCTCAAAATCTCCAGGAGGTCGTCAAGGGGGTTGTGAAATTTAAAAACCTCCAACACCAAACGTAGAGGAAGTGTTTTTTCACAAAAAAAGCACAAGATAGAGGCAGTAGGGATCTCAACGATGACATGCCTTATTTTAACATATTCATGCAACAATTACATGTTGCATGAATATGATGAATGTGATGTCTTTATGTTTTGCCACATTTAATGTGGAGCCTACAATAAGCCGTGTTTATTGGTTGACGGTGTAAATATTAAGCTGCAGCACTTTTATTGTCTGTAGTACAAATGTACATCAACATGTAGTACATGTTGCGTGAGTTATTTTAGATAACTCAGAAGAAGCAAAACTTTCAACTATTTTTAAGCAGTTTGTCTTTAATTCAGCTTATTTTGTAATTTTTTCCAGCATTGCGTGCAAATCCTTTCAGCAGTGAAGCATTCACAGTGCATTTTCTTTTTGTAAATGCTTTTTCTAGTTTATTACTGAGTTAAGGTAAAGTGGACTCACCAATGGACGTTGTCTATAAAACTATATTAACACAAACAAATGGTGTGAACAGAGCTGAAACTGTTTCTCAAATAGCTTGACACCTTACATGTGTGAGGTTTTAAAGCAGCAGTGACAAAACACTCAGATACCAATGGTTTAAATCATCAACACCTGCATAAATGTCACAGAGGAATCATTTTGCAGAGCTAATGCAACATGATGGCTTGGGGTGTTTTGCATATGGGGAATGGAACTCACCAGGGGGAGGTAGAGGTCCAGTTGAACTGGATCACCATCAAGATTAGTGAGTATGTTGTTTGTAGCATTTTAACTCTGATACTACAACAATGCCATGACTTTAACATAAGAAACATGAACATAAAGAACATAACATAAAGATGTATCTGTGTGTGTCTGTGTGTGTGTGTGTAATTATTATCCAGCTCTTCTCTCTTAGTTTTTATCCTTTCATATCATTGTCTTTCATACAAAACACTGTTAAAAAATAACTTTAAACCAAGCAACTACCACTACCACTGCTACTACTAATGCTGCTGCGTCTATTATTTTATTATAACTAGTGTCAAGCTAAAATTAAAACATTGTTACGTGTAGGTTGAAATCTTATCTACCGAGACATAAGGTTCCTATATATATATATATATATATAACAAAAATTAGCTTCTGTCAGCAGCTGTCCATTTTCAAAATAGCTCTAACCGGAACTCTTCTAGTTTCAGCAGTTTCGTTGACCAGTTCCATGATTTCAGTAAAACGGAACTTCACAGTTGCAAAAGTGAGGTGCTAAAGGGAAACTGCATGACTTTACTCATTATACAGACCTTGAGCCACAAGGTTGGAGGTTTGTTTGGTAAGATGGCAGTTTTTATTGAACCACATTTTCACAGCAAATTTTTTGTCTTAGTTTCCATTGCACTTTAAATTTCACTGAAAATCTTTAGACTCTAAATCTCTAGACTGTTTTATTATTATTATTATTGTCATTGTCATTGTCATTGTCATTGTCATTGTCATTGTCATTGTTATTGTTATTGTTATTGGTGTTAGTGTTATTTTCTATCAGGTGCAGTGGTCTCAGTAATGCCACACAGTCACTTGTTTAATTTCTCAAATTTACTTTCAGACCATGAAAGCCAATGCAACTTGTGACAGAAATGGCACCAACACATGCGGCCCCGGCTCCTCTACAGGTCTGGCGGTTGGGCTGCCACTCTTCTTTCTGGTCCTTGTGATAGCCTGTGTGATTGTGTACAGATACCACAGAAAAATTAGGGATATGATACAGTTTAGACAACAAAGAAGGCACAAGAAGGAGGACTATTCTGAAACAACACAAGGTGGTGCACACCAATATAGCACTATGCACAGAGAAGAGTCAGTAGCACAGACCCCTATCTATGAAAATGTGACTCGGACTACTGGCTACGACAGGCCTGCAGTAATCCAGAGCAGGTAAGTCATAGTTATTTGTCATAGTTATTATTTTAATCTATTTTTTTTATTAGTTAGGAGAAAATATTTTAGTCCAAAATGTAATTTATGAAATTACAGCAGTGTAAAAAATAACCAGAACGGAAACTGACGAAAGAACATTATGTCCATGGTGTGAATTTCCCCATTTGCAAAATAATTTTGTAATATATCCCACAGTTTGGCCAACATGTATAGATGATGTCCTCTTCTATTATTTCATCTGATTTATAGTCCATTAATCAAATGTGCCAACTGATGACTCAGAGTTTTTCTACAGACAAAGATACAAACTGGGAAAAGGAAATCCATACAGTTTACATATTATTCGGCCTGTGTCACAATGGTTTTAGATCAGAAAAGTGCTTTCTAATAGTAACACTGTGCGTATTGTCTGTTCATAGGTCGGCTGATGCAAGTGAAGAGGATGTGTACCTGCAGTGTGATATGACGGATGATGCAATATACGGCAACGATCCAAAGTGTAACCTCGAAATCCTCCCAGACTGCCAAGAAGAGGATGTGTACATTGTGCCAGATTCATGAAAGGACACGTCTGTATTGATGTCTTTATTTTTTGCCACATTTAATGTGGAGCCTACAATCAGCCGTGGTATAAATATTAAGCTGCAGCACTTTTATTGTCTGTAGAATAAATGTACATAAACATGTAGTACATGGTTTTCTTACTGTACATCACGTGTAAAGTTGTGAATGAAGTAAGATCTATTATTTGTTTATGTTATTATGTTGTGTTAACTCTACATGAAGGTTTTGTTACTAGAATTGAACGCTATTTTGCTGTTGTTGTTTTTTTTTGTTTGATTTTGTTTACAATAGTATTGGGCAAACATTTTGATAGCAATTAACGATCCAGTGTAATCCAGTGGTCTTCAGGCTTACTTGTTCTACAGCATTATGTTTTGTACTGTAATGAATCACATCTTGACCTTTGGATAGGAGAAGTGTATGTTAAAGTCATCCATGTATTCTGCTTTCCTTGTTTTAAAACAGCAATTCTGCTTTTGGCCCTCCTTTGGTTGTATAAGAATTTCAGCAATATAGAAAATTCATATTTAAGTTTTTTATAATTTCAATCTTAAAAAAATATCTACAATTTCAAATGACTTTTTTTATCACATGAATGTGCTACACATTTGTGCACATTAAGTATATGAGTGGGTATAGCCTTTAAGTTTTTATAGAAGAGTAATAGTTCCTAAGCTGACATTTATACTTATTTATGTGAACAGCTGTCACAAGAAGCTACTGTTTACTGTAGCTACTTTGTATTTGTTTTAAAGTTTTGCAAAAATTGGTCAGCATAGCATCGTGTGTTTTGTGAGCCATGTGTTTTTCCGAGGAGACTTACAAAGTGGATGTGAAAATCTCTGACTGAGTTTGCATGGTTAACATTCAGAATTCCCACCTAACAACCGAACAGGCATCAACACAAAAGGCAGAAAAAAACACTTAAAGCTGTTCCAAAAGTTCAAGTTTACAGACCTTGCTTTTTGATTTTGTTTTTGTTTCCTGATGTTTTGAAATTTATTTTGGTAAGGCAATGCAAATATTAAAACCAGGAGATGGACAAATACTGGAGGCTAATGAGTTCAAGCTGTCTATCGTAGATTACATTGGTTATAATGGTTTGATAAATACTGTCTCTAATTTATTTCTACTTGTATACTTTGGGTGGCACTGAAAGTCAGGACCTTTCAGAATCTAAGATTGAAGACATTTCCACCTGCCCACAGTTGTGCAATAACTGAGGGTGTCATCCTTAAAACAAAGAGTAACCGGACAAAAACAAAGAAATGAAAGAGCAGTTACTGGGCACAGGTCTAAATTCACCCTAAGAAAAGTGCAATTACAGTTAGCATTTCTGTCTGCAACTCTGATTAATCACCTCTTTATTTGTCTGCCTATTTATTCAGCCCTGCAGGGTCACTAAACATGCCCCACCCTTTATTACATGGACTTTATTAATTGTAAAACAACATATGCTCACATTTAAGTGACCTTTACTCATTCATTAGGGGTGGTGGTGTCACCTCTTGAATTTATCAAAAACATTTCAGTCGATCAGGACGAGGAGGAGGAAGAGTTTCACTGCACTCGCTGAAAATCACACCGATCATGCTGCTCTTGTCTTCACTTCCTGCCTCTAACTTTTACTTTTGTAGCAACTTGTCCCCACTTCCTGTTTGAAAGTGCATTCCAGGAACTTCACACACCTGATTAGTTCTAATTGTTGTCACCTGTGCCCCGGGCTATTTAAACCCCCAGCTAGAGTCACTAACTCTTATATCCTTGTCCTTATCTGTCCCTGTTGTTCGGCCACTTCCTGATTCTGGTTTGTGGACTCTGTTCCCCAATTGGTTGGTCTGTTTCTTATTTGCATGAATGTTCTTTCTTTAGTTTCACCAGCCCTGGTTTGTGGTTTTTATTCTAGTTAATGTATTAATACTCGTTTCCGTAGTCTTTGCTTCACCATTCTGGTTCATGTTAATTTCATATTCAGATTCTTCAGTTTGCCAGCCCAGCCCTTGGTTAATCCTTTAGTTTGTATACCTATGCCTACGTTGAGTTTTTGTTAGTTTTCCCCGGTCTCTTCCTTCAAAGTTCACTTTCTTTGGTACACTCCCTCTCTTCGTTAGGCACTTGGCTTAACCCTAATACACAAACCGTGAAAAAAAATAATAGATTTTAGATCTGGCCCTTAACTTGCCACTCCAGGCCACATAGTGAATTCAACTCAAAGGTCAGTAATGGTAGTTATTGCATCCTTACATGCTGTTTCCCCTGGCACACCCTGATTTTCCTTATCTACTGTGTGTGAATGTATTTATGTGAATAAGGGACAAATGAGAAAAGGTCCTTTCTCGTGTTTATTATGAAACATTCATGTGGACATTTTTAAGCAAAACATTTTAGTATGAATAAATCACACTTGTTTGGCTGCATGTTAATGAAATGTAGGAGACAACCAATAAAACATCTACCTCATAAAACTATCCAGCATTTTAAATACTGACAGTAAAATTAAACAGGAAATAGTCATTGCATATGCTTAACATAACACAACAACAACATAACACACAAAGGACCATAAATAGAGCTTAAAATAAATATGTGTAAATGGAAAGATATAAAGGACAAAAGCAAACAGTTGATCTGTGCAGTAGTAACATTTCAAAATAAAGTATAAGTGGCTGACTGCAATTTTCTGTCCATCCATCCAAAATCTGTAATTGCTTATCCTGTGTCTGGTTATGTGGGCTGGAGCCTATCCCAGCTGTCATAGGGTGAGAGGTGGGGTCCACCCTGGACAGGTCTGCAGTCTATCTCAGGGCCAACCCGGACAAAAACATTCACACTCACAGTCACACCTACCACAATTTAAACTAACACTCGTGTCTTTGGACTGTGGAAAGAAACTGGAATACCCGGGGGAAACCCACGCAAGCACGGAGAGATCATACAAGCTCTGAAAAGAAAGAGGTTGGCAGCACTCTCTCAGTTATTCAAATAATGCAAAATTTTTAAACATCTTGTGCTAGAGCGCTCCTAGACTTTGGGGTTTAAATGGAAAACAATAATATGAATTTTTCTCAGGCACAGTGACATTTACTGACAATCAAGTCGTTGAAAGCTGTCAGCTTTAACCTTCCTTTACTGTTATAGTGCATGAGAACCATGGGTTCGTAGGCTGCTGGCACACAGCAGGGACGAGGTGTCTCTCCCTTAGTGATTTGGTGCAGCCGAGACTTCACCTGGGTGTGCATGCTAGCCGGCTTGTAGTTGTGGGGACAGGTGCCGTCACAGTAATGCATGGTGTATTCAGCTGGGGCCACCACCCAGTCCGTCCATCCAATGTCTTTGAAGGACACAGTGACAGACTTCCGGCAGCACCACCCACGTTCATCGCATTCATCTTCCTTATTGGAGCGCCGAATCCTCTGCAGAGGTTTGGGCTGCACGAGGCCTATTTCAATAGAAATGGTTGGATTTTCCATGAGGACATCTCTACCAGCTGCAACCATCCCTACATCCACAATCAGAGTCTGACCATCAGCTCTCATCCACTTTTCCACCTCAGTGCTGATGTCCATCACATCTTCAGTGCTTGAGAAATTGCCACCAATTAGCGCTTCAATGTGTGTCCATGCAGCAGTGTTTACTGGCTTCATCCCATTGACTTTGACTTTTACCTCTCGTCTTACCTCAGGCTGAATAAACACGGGTTTGTTTAAGATCTGCCTGGAAATTTTGAGTGCTGCCTGAGCTAGTGACAGCTCAGTATGGATTATTGAGATCTTTGGGAAAACAGCTTTGTACCACTGCGTCCATTGATCTGACTGTAGGTGTTCTCCCCGTTGACGCCCTTTTAGTGGCTCCACTACAACACACACACACAAACACACACACACACACAACAAAGCATAAAACCAAAAAAGCTTTATTAGAACCAAGAAGTTGGCAGCATCATGTACTGTAGTATATTCAATGTATATTTAAATAATGCTGGGATGGAACAGCTAAGAGTGCAAAAACATCCTTCAAAAATCAAATACTTCATTGGTTTGATGACAATAATAAAAACATGTCCAAAGTTAACCATTATACACAAGGCGTGCCTGTCACGCTCATGATTTCTAAAAGCTTGCAGGAATGTGTTTACTTTGTTTACAGGATTATTTAATGTTAAATTTAAACTGTTAAATTCCACAAGTCAAACATCTTTACCTGGAGCACACACGATAGGGACAGGAGTTATTTATAGTGCTCATAACCACTCCAGTTTAATAGCGTGTGTCATCACCTCCAGAGGTTAAGTCATACTGCAATATTTCTTGAACTATTTATGATATGTACCTTTGTACCATTCAGACCTGTAATAATGGCTTTTCAATTCGGTCAAGTGTAAAAAAAAGCTACTTGGGCCTGTCTTCATCTTGCATCCCTGTCAAACAGAAACCTCACCTGTAGCTGGAAAGAGAACTGTAGTCAAGGTAGACTGCCCGGTTTCTCCTATCGGAGGGGTTGAGGTTCCTCTCATTTCACTCAGTTTTTCTCTGTAGAGCTCACGAATCTTTCTCAGTTCTTCGTCTGAGGCCTTTTGGGTCGGCCTGGGCTCCCTGTCCTCGCTTAATGAGCTGAGGATAGCGTTTTTCTTGGCCTCCAGAAGCAGGGTCTTCTGGCTGTTCGTTATGTTAACATCAGGTGTGTTGTTGCGGGCCATGTGAGGCCGGCTCTCCCCTGAACTGGAAACGCAGATGAGGAGCAGCAGACTACAGGAAACAAGTTGATGTGTGTGTGAGCGGAGCATGCTGAGTCAGTCAGGTAGGTTTGGTTTGGAATGCTGCAGCTCATGAGTGGATGGTCTATGTTATGAATGAAATTCTTGACAAGCTTTTATTTAAAGAGCTTCTGTGTTGCCACACCCCTCAGGCTCTGATGGGCTCAGATAGAGCCATATGTCAGTAAGTGACAACATTTTGCTCTATTGTTTGTGTTGGCAACATGTGACCTATCAAATTACAAATCCCAAAAATTTCCACTTTTTTCTGGCCTTATAGATTTTGTTTGTCACCTCAGCGTACTACGTCTCCATGATAGTGCAGTTTTGCATGACTTAACCAAATAAATGACCGTTTGTAAAGCTCTAAGAAGAAGACAATGTTCTATTAAATTAGCTACTTCAGGGTTAATAAGAATAAGGGGCAGATTATTAATACCTTTACGGTTGTGACACTGGTCTCCACCAACCCTCCCCAATGTGCTGGGAGGTACAGACTAAAAGGAGATTTGAAGTTATTGCACTTGCCAACAAGGCACTGAGACCTAGAAAGCCCTATCTCCACATGCTGCAAACGACCCACTCACCAAAGGCAGCAAGCTACTTGAACAGTTTGACCTTGCTTCTTATAGTGACAAAGTGAAAAAATATAGTTAACAAAGACAGAAGCATCCTTCCCTCCATAATCCAGCCTAAAGAGAAAATTGGTCAAATTAAAAAACTCGGATTAAAACAAATGTGTCTACACGGTTGAAAGATTAAATCAACTTGAGTTCAGTGACAAGGTCTATGACAACTCACTTTATCTATTAGTAATCACTTCATCACATAACTAATGTAAGGGGTTTGTCAAGGATTAAACTGAGCACCCTGTAAATTTGCTGTAATGCATATGCTATGATGGTTAAAATAGACTAAAATAGAATAAAAGTAAAAGAGATTTCAACCTTTACTGTACTTGTTCATCATTGTTTGACAGGCAACAACTGTCTCTCCAACTTGATGGCAAAGTACTTTACTCAACTTTTTACGTGGCTTTCTGTGTCACTGACCCTATTCTGTGTACTTGAGGGCATTTCTAACTGACGCAATTGTTGACTGATAAATGTTTCCCTTTCAAGTATGGAAAATGAATATGAATGTGGATTTCTGGACAATTTGATCAAGAAATTATAACATTCTGCCTTTCAGCAAAGAGATAATAAAAATGTTACAGCATAAGGGCTTTTAAAAAGTAAAAGTAAATGTTTTGAAAATAAAACCGCCTGA
The DNA here is from genome assembly GCF_033026475.1 of Channa argus. Lineage (NCBI taxonomy): Eukaryota > Metazoa > Chordata > Actinopteri > Anabantiformes > Channidae > Channa > Channa argus. Next base: position 8,052,658 of record NC_090210.1, on the reverse strand, counting down.
CAGGGCACTATATTTTTACAAGTAGTTATACGGTCAACAAAGGGCCATAAGCCAAAAAGCTACAAAATCCCCACCATTTCCTCTAACTGTAAAAATAAGAAGTTACTATTGGAGTAAGATGTGCAGTGAGTTTCTGTGCAGTAAGTCACTAAGGTGATGAAATAATCATGTGCTTGGTGAGGTGAGACTGCTTTGGAAGGTGAAAGTGTGTGAAAGGTTTTATGTGACTCATAACACAAACTGGCTCTGCTGTTCAAACCATCATGTAAGACTGTCTCTGTCTGTCTCTCTATTCTATGTCAGTTTCTATTTTTCCTCTCTTTCATTGCATATTGTAAAGCGAGAGACAAAATGCACAAAACCACAGACTTGACCTGAAAGAGAAGTTCCTTTAGAATGTTGCTGGGTTTCATCACACACTCAGATAACAACCTACAGAGATGTTAGCTGGTATAAACTCAGATAAAGAAGAATATGATTATGCACTTTTGTCATGGCACTGTGAAGTGGTTGCCTTTGTCTTTGTACTTGGACCTCCACCTTTAAAAGATGATATCAGGATAGCAAATAATTTAAAAGAAACTCCTGGATAAAATTTGAATTGTTTTGTTGTGTTGCCTCATGCCAAACAGGAAACAGCCTTAAGATAAGTTACTTCTCTAATAACATGCTTACCACTCAGACATGCAAGCTGTGACCACATTCACAGAGCAATTAGAGTTGTGAAAGCTTAAAGACATAAAAGTAAAGTGAAGGTGCTTTTAAAAAACATTATAACTAATCATTGTCAATCATTTAAAATTTTGGGGTCAAGAGGATAAATATAAATTGAATTCAGATTTGGTGTGACCATCACAGTTTACCATGGTACTGAAAGCACTTCAGAGAATTTGATCTGTCTCAGTGTCCAGACTGACATGATGATGTTGAGATAAGGGTTCAAGTAGGTATTATACCATCTGTCGCAGGAATCTTTGATCTTGTCTCTGAAGGTGGTTCTTTACAACTCTGGATGAATATTCATTGACATGCTGCAAAATTAATTTGGAAGAAATCAGACGCCTCCATAAGGCTATTGTTAGATAGATTTGAATCTTAACCCCTAAGTGTTAATGGCAAATATATTTCAAACAGGTGCAGAAGCTGGTGTTTTCTGTAGCCTATTTGTACTCCACCCTACAACTTTTTATTCATTCTTTCTTTAATTTAATCTTCCATACATCGCTTTTTTCAGGCTGTTCTCCACCTATAAGGGTTAACCCTACTGTATTGCCAGTAGCAATGGAACGGACACGCTTGAGAGGGGAGAGTCGTGTACAGACCAGTGACGCACCCTTGTGGCCATAAAGCGATAGTACACAGCTTAATTTGGACCATGGAACATGGGAAAACCTGAAACTGACAACTAACATATGAAACACATATGAAGATGAAGAGTTCTTCAGGCAGCGTATAAGAGCAAAGCCTTTGATTTCCAGAATATTTTCCACAATATTTATCTTATGTTAAATAAGCCGATGTTGTTTGGTAGCTCAGGAAACAACAGTTGTGTAGCACTATACAACACACATTTCACATAAGACTATACTATTTAGGACTTTTTTAAACCCCAAAATTCAACCAAACAAATAAATAACAAAATGATTAGCAAAATAAGAAAAAAAAAAAGAAAACAATGTATAACCCCAAACTAGAAAAGGGATAAACTGTGAATAAAAGCTTAATAATTTGCCATCATACTTGGTGTGCATTCTACTCAAACACCACAAGATGAAACAAACTCACTGCAAGTGTTTCTGAGCTGCTTATGATAAATGCTCTTTTGACACCTGATTTAAATCACTCTGACTTCTGAGAACAAGGAAGAATTCATGTCCCCTCCAACTTACATAAAAGGACATGTGAGAGGACCAGAACAACAGACTTCATCCATTGTTGTATATGGAAAAACATCGTGCCACTGCGTGACGGGCTCAGATCATTCACCGCTTCAAAGAACAATTGTTGTTCATCCTCTCTCTGTAGAGCTTTCATTTCACCACAGTGATACTATGTTATTTGACATTAACTGCGACTGGCTAGTGTGCAGCCAACTGTCCTGCCTGTGGCAGAACATATGGAGGGCAAGAGGAAGGCATGTGTTTGTGTGGGGGGTTTAGTGCTCTGATGTCCACTTCATGCCTTTGCACCTGCAGGTTACAGACAGTCCCGTATCATAGTGACCACGTAGGACTGACGAGAGCACACTAGACCCAGTCGGACCATCTCTCTGAGGCATGCAGTGACGTGGAAGAAACTTGATACTTTCAGTGTTTGTGTAGTTATGGCCTTTGACCTAGCAAATGCAAGTTTAACCAGTATTAAGAGCTCGTCACAGAATATGAATAAGCTGCTTGTGGGGACGACACAACTTCTAATTTCAAGGTCTAGCCTGACACCCTCCCTCTCCATCTCCTCCCTCCCCTCTCGATCAGGTGATCGGGAGCCGATGTCGATCGTGCAGCTCGGCCCAAGGAGGAGGAGGTGGAGAAGGTGGTAGTGTTGGTGGTGCAGTGGCGGTAGCAGCAGAAAGGAGGACTATCATCTCCCGGGGAGAGGACGGAGCGCAGCATGGGCTGATCGGAGATCCGATTTGGTGTGTCTGCTATTGTCTTCTATGATGGATGAGCCAAATATCCTGAGACGCCGAGGTCTGCAGGTAAATGAAATTGTCTTGACAGCCTCAGACGAGGGTTCCAAGAAAACGAAGAATACGTTAATAATAATGATGCGAGGGACTTCTCCACGATTTCTCTTCTTGTTTAGCTGCTGATTCGCTATATAGCCTGCGATTTATTTTAAAACCTATTACATTTATTCTTTATTCCTGATTACATTATGTCGACTTTTTCATTGATTAACAAAGTCATCTTGTCTGATGTCCATCAATCAGGACAGGAAATGGCACCATCCGGAGTCCGGGAATTGTAGCAATTAACGCACAGAACGCAGTTTATGAATCTAAGGTCTGTACAGTGGAGCTGGTCTTGTGTATTTATTTTTGAGATCTCCATCGGCGCTTTGGAGAATCTAGTTGCCTTGGTGATAGGAGCACAAAACCCAACGGTTTTCCATTATGATTGGCAGAAACATCCCTTTAATCTTCTTGAGGGTACCATGTTTATTTCTGAGGAATGTCCAAAATGGGAATAATGAAGTGGGGTTTTCTTGTCCTCCAGTTCATTCAGTTGTGTATTTTGTGCATAAATGAAGTACTGAAAGCTGCATTGTTTCTACTGTGCGTCTGTTGTGGAGGAGGTGATGGGTTGGGGTTAAAAGACTCACCAGCCCAAACTTGGTGTTTCTTTTCAATTATAGCCATACATTCTTCATCATCCATCCATTTCATCTTCTTCTTTACATTCATCTGCAGTTTAGATTTAAGAGCAAGGCAAGTGGGTTTTTGTACATCCCGGCCATTAAATCACTGGAACTTAAAACCGAGTTATCATGCATGAAACTAGGCCATGCTGCAGGAAATGATATTTACAATGCACAAAAATGAAGATAAGCAGAAGTGACAGAAACACTTTTTATACACTTTATGAATAAATGCTGAGACAAAAACAATTTCTCACTGTCATCAGTGTTTATTTTGAAGCAGTGTGTTTTCATATAAGCAGAGTAGTACTAAAACATATTTTTAGAATTTGTCCCTTGATTAAATAAACATATTGATTTGTCACAAAGCACTCTGGTCAAACAATAAACATCGCAAAGAGCAACAGCTGATGTCTGCATTCCTAGAAATACCAAAAAAAAACCCAATAATGTTTGTAAGTTATTCTTAATTAAATCTTTTCCTTTTCTCCTTTTCCAGAAAGAACTGAGTCTCCCTCGCAGGGGAAATGTGTAAGTATTATTATCTTATTTATTCTGTGCCCTCTTAGTCTGTCTGTCTACTATATGTTCACCTCCCTTCTCCTCAAAGCAGTCCAGCCAGGTGTCTTCTTTTCCTTTCAGCTGTTCCCTTTCAGGGGTCGCCACAGCGAATCATGTGCCTCCATCTAACCCTGTCCTCTGCATCCTCTTCTCTCACACCAACTAACTTCATGTCCTCTCTCACTAAATCCATACATCTCCTCTTTGGTCTTCCTCTAGACCTCCTGCCTGGTGTCTGTCACTTATTTGTTTATTGTGCATGCATGCAATCATTTTTTTCAGTATACATTTATTGGAAGCTCTGAAAGAATCTTCAGGATTAAGCAACATCTGAAGATGCTTAAGAGGATTTTCTGACAGACTGAGCATCCCCACTTCTCAGACAGGTTTTAGGAGAGCAGAAATGGAAATATGGTATAAAATCACCCAGATATTCTGACGGTGGGAGAGCTTCTGCAGGCAGGAAATCTTCCCAGTGTGTGAGAATCAATAAGTTGCCCATCTGTTTCTAAAAATCCTCTTACAGGTTAGTAGTCCGAGGTGGTGTTAGTTATCTCTATCTTTTCCCTGTGTAGAATTTAGCCGTAATCAGCTCATGACAGATACAAATTTTGCACAGTCCCAATGAAATTTTACCAATAGAGGAGTGAAACACATGAGCAGCCCAAATTAACTTGACTGTTAGTTTGCTGTTCACAAGGATATTGGCCAACTAAGAACCACATCAGTCTCCTTAACAAAACTAACACATGCAGGGAATTTCCCTTGTGTTTGGTGAACTGTCTGTGAGTCAGAGGAAATGTCAGAGTCACAGAAAACACTAGCAGTAGTACACATCTGAAAGATTTAAATTTTTTTCAAGTTTTTGAAGCATTTGTATTGCTCACTTACAGCTTTTCCCCTTACAGTAAACAAGGAAATATTAGCTTACATGTGTTTCATCAGGAGACGTGTTTGGGTTAAAAGCTGTTTGTCCGAGTAGAGAATTGATTATATCCTTAATAGCTCATTATAGTGTTATATCATAGATTAAAATGAATTTTGATGACAACTGCAATCAAGTGTGGAACATGATGGTTTTTGCAAATTTGGTTTATGCCAGTTTAAGGTCTTATCACAGTATCTCAATCAGATTTTAAATCCAAACATTGACTTGGCCACTCCAAAACCTTAATTGGGTTTCTTTTTTTTAGACCATCACACCACTGCTGTCAAAAAATGGACACACACCTTCCAAATCATTCAACTTTCAACTTTCATTTAACTCATCAGTCCACAGAAATTTGCCCAAATGTTTTTGGGATAATCAAGATGTTTTTTGACAAATCTGAGATGATCCTCTGTGTTCTTTGTGGTCAGCAATGGCTTTTTCCCTGGAACTCTCCCATGGATCTCATTTTTGCCCAGTCTCTTACTCGTTGTTAAATCATAAACACTGACCTTAACGGAGGCCTGCAGCTCATTAGATGCTGGTCTGGGTTCTTGAATGAGCTCCTAGATGAGTTGTTGTTGTTCTGCTTTTTTAGTAATTTAGGTAGGCAGGCCACTCCTAGGAAGGTTCACCACTGTTCCAAGTTTTCATCATTTGTAAATATTTGCTCTAACCGTGGTTTGCTGTAGTCCCAGAGAACTGGGATGGCTTTGTAATCCTTTCTGGACTCTTCTTCTTTTCCTTTTGGCTGTTCCCTTTCAGGGGTCTCTACAGCGAATCATGTGCCTCCATCTAAACCTGTCCTCTGCATCCTCTTCTCTCACACCAACTAACTTCATGTCCTCTCTCACTACATCCATAAATCTCCTCTTTGGTCTTCCTCTAGACCTCCTGCCTGGCAGCTCCAACCTCAGCATCCTTCTACCAATATATTCACATTTTGTCCTCTGAACATGTCCAGACCACCTCAATCTGGCCTCTTTGACTTTATCTCCAAAACATCTAACATGAGCTGTTCCTCTGATGTCCTCATTCCTGATCCTGTCCATCCTCATCACTCCCAAAGAGAACCTCAACATCTTAAGCTCTGCTACCTCCAGCTCTGCCTCCTGTCTTTTCTTCAGTGCCACTGTCTCTAAGCCGAACAACATCGCTGGTCTCACCACCGTCCTGAACACCTTTCCTTTCATTCTCACTGATACTCTTTTATCACACAACACATCCTACACTTTTCTCCACCCGTTCCAACCTGCTAGAACACACCACCTCACCTCTTATCCACACTCTCTGTTGCTCTGAATCATTGACCCTAAGTACTTAAAGTCCTGCACCTTCTTCACTTCTGCTCCCTGTAACCTCAACGTTCCACCTGGGTCCCTATCATTCTCACACATGTATTCTGTTTTGCTGCGGGTAAGCTTCATTCCTTTGTTTTCCGGGGCAGACCTCCATCTCTCTAGATTTTCCTCCACCTGCTCCCTGCTCTTGCTACAGATCACAATGTCATCCGCAAACATCATAGTCCATGGAGATTCCTGTCTAACCTCCTCTGTCAGCCTGTCCATCACCAGAGGAAACAAGAAGGGGCTCAGAGCCGATCCTTGATGTAGACCCACCTCCACCTTGAACTCCTCTGTCACACCTACAGCACACCTCACCACGGTCTTACAGCTCTCATACATGTCCTGCATCACTCTAACATACTTCTCTGCCACTCCAGACTTCCTCATACAATACCACAGCTCCTCTCTCGGCACCCTGTCATATGCTTTTCTGAATCCACAAAGACACAATGCAAATGCCTATGACCCTCCCTGTACTTCTCCATCAGCATCCTCAAAGCATCTGTTGGACTCTTTCTAGGCATGAAACCATACTGCTGCTCACAAATGCTCACCTCTGTCCTTTACTTAGCTTTCCACTTAGATCGCATGTGATGTGTTGCCTTTTGAGATCCTTTTAGGATGCTTAACTTTCTCATACAGGTTCTATCTAAGTGATTACTTGATTCAACAGGTCTGGCAGTAATCACAGTTGATTCATGATTGAGCAGGGGCGGGGGCAATTACTTCACATAGGGCGAGGCAAGTTTGGCCAGCTTTTTCCTCTTAATAAATGGAATTATCATTTAATAACTGCATTTTGTATTTACTTGGGTATCCTTGTGTTATATTAACATTTGTTGATGATCTGAATCATTTACGAGTGACTAATATACAAAAAATAAAAAATAATTTACCTTTGAACCTCAAGTTATTGTTTCTTATTAATAACGAAAACACGTGAATAAATTGCTTTATAGTAGCCTAGTTTTCATTTTAGTTCTATTATAAACAGTGGCTTGGTTCCTGTTAATATGCTCTGAAACAGACCTTAAAATGAAAATCACATGGGCATGTTGCTATACACTGACGGCAAAAATGCAACGTTTATGACTGCTCGTAAACTCAAAAGTGATTGATGTAACCTCGACGTGGCAAGCTATGCATGTCTTACCTCTCTTTCAGATATTATTACATAAGCGCATAAGTACCGGTGGGATTAAGGTATCCCTGAAAATACATACTTTTCACCTCTTTCTTCTTTTCGGTGGTTCATTTGCGTTCCAGTCGTTACACCCAAAATACCCGGCAGTGATGGAAGGCATCACTAGATTAGCTCCTCCTCCGGCGCAAGCTCACGCAGTTGCGCAGTGTGGCGCTGCTGTTGGAAAGTTTGTATCATCCTATGTATTTTGGCGAAGCAGTACCTCGATAATGATGCGTTTTGCTAAAGACGAAATGCTTTGGATATAATATTTGCTTCTAACACGGAGAAAAGGCAGCGCGGACATGGCCATTACAGTAGCTCAGTAGCAGCGAGATGCTGTGTCGTGGGTCTGGGGTCACTTTGTAGCCAAGCTGAATGGAGTTTCTGCCGTTGGACACTGCGTTTTGGCCTAACGTTAGCTGGCTAACCCCAACCAGCAACAACAACTCACCGGAGAACCTGTTTACACGATGCTCCCTCTTTAACTAGAGGATAGTTCTCACATCTGGATTGACTTCGTCAGTCATCACCGCCATGTCTGACCAGAACTACTACTGGACGGTGTTGCCGAGCTACAAAACTAGTTTTGTGACTGGGGCCATGATGAAAAGATCAAAAAGGTAAAGGCAACACAGCCTGCTTCTATAAGAGACGTGATATTCAGACAAACTCGGCATAGACCTGACTGAATTGCCGCAAAAGGAAAAGGGCTGCTCTGCATGTAGATGTCATTAGCTTCCCGCTGTGCCATTAGCTGTGTGGCAAAAAGCAATTTGTTGAACGTCTGTGTTGAGCTATTTGATTCCCAGCAACCCCATCTCAGTGTCTGGTAACATTATCCGCGTATATCTCATGCTGCTAAAGTCACCGGGGTGTCTGTGATAGCCTACACTACGCTACAGTATGTGTCGGTTACATCCGCCCTACTTTTTGTTTCCGACAGAAAAAACGTGGCCATCGCACAGTGGTGTTTGTGTGTGCGGGCAGACTGCATTGTGTGTGTGTGTGTGGGCAGACTGCATTGTCTGCTGCCAGCTGTCGCATAAAGCGACACGAAGTATTGATCGATACACTGATGTTGTTAATGTGCTGCGCTTATTTGAGGTAACGGTGTCATCAGCCCTCACTTAGTATTGCAGAAATAATTTACCTTTCGTGCCCTCAATCGGTTTACAGTGCTCTCATTGGAATTTCTGTTTGATCTCTTTTGTCACAGACAAATGTAGACTAATCCTGTTAGGTTCGATTCGATTAGATAAAACGTTATCGTCATGACACACATACAAGTACAAGGCAACAAAATACAGTTTAGTATCTAACCAGAAGCACAATAATAAGCGCAACATATAGAGCGTGTACAGTATGTACAAGATAGGCACTATCATGGACATAATATACATGTGGAGTACTATGGACTAATATATAGATGGAAGTACTATGGATAAAATAATACACAGATGGAGGTACTATGGACATAATATATAGATGAAGTACTATGGACATAATATACATATGGAAGTTCTATGGACAAATAATGTACAGATGGGAGTACTGTGGACATGATGAATGTGTGTTATCAGATGTTAAGTTTCAACAGAAACTATAAACAGTTATTTACAAGTCATTATGTGGAAATATCATTAGTGTAATAGACATTAATAATAATGCACAACAGAATAAACAGTTGACAGTGCAGTTTATAAGTTAATGCATAATATTCAGTACTTGAATAATTGAAATGAATGAGGACTTGGACTTGATATATGGATACAGTTATGGATTTGTTTCTCAACATAAAGTTATGATAATGGTTTTACAGTTTACATGTGTATTATGGTTTCCTCCCAACTACTGTACAGCCTTTGTATGTCAATGTTTTTCATGTAGCTAGGGAAAATGAATCAGTCATGTAACCCATTCAACCCAGGCTGGCTTTGAATCAAGCTCAGAAAGTATATACTGTCCTTTATCATGAGCAGGCATGTGAAAGCTTTAGATGAACTTCACAGTGACCTATATTAATCCTACTTCATGGCCTTCAAGGCACCAACAATTCACATCTGTTGGTCCCACGTTTAAGTAGCCATTTCACTGCTAGCTCTTGAGAAAGTTCTCTTGTGGTCATGATGATATAGTGTTGATTTCATGCAATCTTTTTGCTCAGTGGGAAAAGTGTCTTTTTATTTATTTGGTGATAATTACATAATAATATATGCCCATAATGCAGTATAACCCAAAGTCAAGCACGTATTTGCTCAACCTGTTCTGAAACTTTGGCTTCTCTGTCTTTTTGGGTTGGGGGCCATATTCTGTCTTAATGTGTCTCAGCACCGACCCAGAAACGTCAGGCTCTGTTGTTGTCTCAGCCCCTAAATTATTTTAGGTCACTGCCAGAGAGAAAGGGAGATTGCAATGTTATCAGTGGAATAAAACTAAGGGCATGATGGAATTTTACAGAATTTTAACGTAGAAACACTAAACAATTAAGAGCTCAGCTTCTCATCTGAATGAAGACTTATCCCAAAGAGTATCCCTCAGGCATGAAGAAACCTGCAGGCACCATTTGTACAAAAACACACAGAATGTGGTCGAAATAACATTTGAATGTTAAAGAAACTTTGCATCTGCCAGCTTTTAAGTATGTCAGATAATACCCTTTGTATGACTTAAAAAACAAGGCCGCATGTTTTTTTAAAAAGTGCAGACGAACATATAAAAACATTTCACAAAACTTTTTCCCACTCTCTCACATTAAATTACACACAATTGTTAATGCTCCATTGTTATACAATACTACGTAGTTCAGGCTCCTTTAATAGTGGCATTTCCAATGTTTTGGTAATGTTTGAGGTCAGAGGTTATTTTAATTTGTTTTTTCAGAGGACTAGAACAGAATAATTGGTTTAATTATTGCTAAATCATCATCCAAAGGTAAGGCAGTTATACTGTGCTTATAAACAATATTACCATTATCCTTACAGTTATCAGCATTTGCCCTATAAAGCTCATAGGTTAACTATGTTTTCTTGTATGCAAAGATTTATTGCACAGAAGAAAGACTGATAAAGAATATGTGCTACTGGGCAATTGTGTTTTTGCATAATGAAATGTTTTCTCCCTTGTGTTTTTTGCCTCCACCTACAGTTCCCGTAACAACAAGAGAAGGAGTTTGGCAGTTGGCTCCCCATCTCCCACACTCTCAAGACCACTTTCACCTCTCCCACTTGCCACAGGTACTCTCTAGGTTACTCATTTAGCTGTCATAAAAGCTACATGGATACTCATTAATTCTTTCAGTCCCTCTGGGTGTATCCAAAGTTTGTGTTCAGGAGTTAACATAAAAATCTTTTTTTCTGAGTGTATGATTGTCATCAACACCAGGACTTGTATACAACACATAAATAGTTATATACATAGTTTCCTTCAGCGTTTACAGATTTTTAAAGTTTACTGTTTTGTGTGTGTGTGTGCGCGCATGCATGCTATTCCTCAGCTGGCAGCAGCCCTTCAGAGAGTCCCAGAAATGTCTCGGCCAGCAGCTCTGCAAATTTCCAGTTTGCCCGCAGGTATGAATGAACTTGGATGTTTTTTGAAATTGACTTGGTCTAAGGTGCTTACATCTTACTACAGTAGTTTTTTTCTTTATTATTTACATAAACTGGAGAACTGCTAACATGAATTGAATTCAAAACATCGGCTCCCAATTAGGTGCATATGTTTATTACATATTACAGTATCTATAGTATTTTATGCAAACGGATGAATTGGTGAATTTTTCCCAGCAGGGTTAATTTGCAGCTAAGCCAAAACCATCTCAAAACATAAATATAGTATCTATAATGCTCACTTATTTTCTACAGAAAGAAAATATAGCTAGATTGTAATTTCTTTGGTGTGTGTGCGTATTTTTCCCAGGGCAATTTTTTTTTCCAGTTGGATATCAAAAACATACCCTGTTCATTAATTGGGCCCCTATAGCTAAATGAGGTAATATTCAAGCAAGCCAACCAGCTGAAATGCCCCAAGGTCCCATGCTGGACATGGATCTTAGCATTTGTCAAGCCAATTAAGGCAGCAAGCCAGTACATGCATTCATTACTTTGAGCTGCTGTGATTATGTGGAATACTTGCAGAACTTCCCCTCTCATCACTCCTCCTTCAACCATGTAAAGACAGTAAAACTGGTATCATGTTTCAGTAGCAGAAAATAGTGTTACCAACATTCTAGTAAGGAGAATTAGGCACAAAACCAACATATAGACTCATTCCAAAGGAGATGGCAACAAATATTTATATGTAGAAGCTTCACCAATATGCTGCCTCTGTGTCATGAAATGGTACTGTAAATGTATAGGCTTACTATCTCAAGCATCACTTGTTATGGAGTTGCATTTAATACAGCCATGCGGTATGACATATTGCACCATAGACTGGGGATGTTTTCAGATAGAATTGCAATACATGATTCTTGTGTGACTCATCAAAATTGATTAAGACCTTTTAAGCTGTCAGTACACATACAAATGCTGTGACTTTTTATATCTCCACTTGGTTGATCTATCATTCACACAAGTCATATAACACTGCGTTTTTGTTGTTATTTTGTCTTTTACACACAAATTAGACTGAAATACAATAGTTGGCATTCACACAAAGAATAAATAAGTCTATTTAATGCAAATAAAGGAGTAACATGGCACGAAACCATCCCAAGGGTGAGGAATAATCATTTAGTTGCAGCTCCTTTTCACCATTAAAGATGCCTTTTTTCACCTTTAGGGTGTGAGGAGTGCAGACACTTACTCATGGTAGTTTTCTTCCCTGTATGCTCTAGGGATCGATTTTTACATTGATTTAAAACTTGTATCTAATTATACTAACTAGCAACAGTACTAAGTGACTTAAAAAGAAATTGAAGATGACATACATGCCGTATATGAACCAAATATCACTAATCCTCAGATTGCAGATCAGAGCCATTATGTCCCAAGAGATGGTTTTGGCTTATGGTTTATGGCTTATGGTTTAAAAACAAAGATGAAATCAATGAAAGATGAAATCGTTTATGGCTTATGGTTTAAAAACAAAGATGAAATCAGTGACATCCAACAGTGGAGATAGAGGCACAAAGTGGAAATTTCACACACAACATAAATATTGATGTTTTATATTTGTATTAGTAACCTAAATGGCTGTTGACGACACTGTTTGAATGTACTTAGTTTGCATATGTGAGTGTGTCTATTTGTCACAAGTTAGGTTTCTGTGGTTTTGAGTGCTGCAGCTTGGTAGGTGTTAAGCAGCAGTAGACCGACACTGAATGCAAGCAGTGACAGACAAACAGGACTGTGACTGGTCCTCCCTCTGTATTAAAACAGTGTTCATTTTTTCTCACTTTTTCTTGCCCTTCCCCTCTTATTCTCTGTTTGTGTTTTCATCTTCCTTCTGTAGCCAACTGGCTCGCACTGAAAGGTAAGAATATGCCAAACTGGTGTTTCTTCTTTTTATTCAATCATTTCAATCATCGGATGTTTCTACTCAGGCTTTAAACTTGCATGGGAAGATCTTATCTGAAAATGAGATTTGCATGTATAAAAGCTTGAAACTGAAGATTGGAGTGAGTCAAAAAGATGTGTAGGTTTTATGTACAAGGACAAGTAAGCACTGAGCAGTGGGCTGCTGTTTTGTCTCTGCAGGGTGGATGGGCGAAGGTGGTCTGTGGCATCAGTTCCCTCTTCTGGATATTGCACCAATGCACCAAGTTCATCGGTATCCGTAAGCTGAGTCTATTTCTTTGTGTTGGCATGTTTCTCCTCCTGTGTCCCTCACTGTCTGCGAGGCCTGGTATTTTTTATTTTTTTTTATCAGATAATCAATCTCTTTCCAAATCACTGGCATGGAAGTATTTAGTGCCTTATGTTATGTATGGTAACTATACAGCATTAGTCATTAGTCCATGGTGTAATATAAACTTATGGTGCGGACTCCTTAGAGAATTTACAGTAAATCCCATCAATTAAGACACAGTATAAATATTAAAAGCAAATACACACACGTATTAATGTTTGTTGAATTACTGTACACTCCAGCACTCTGCACCTGGATCATATTTTAGTCTATGCTATATCTATACATTTGTATTTGAGCAAGATGTGCACACACTTAATTTGCTCAACTCATTTAGGCTAAATTAAAGATTGATTTGTTAATAGTAGAAAGCTTAGGGCTGATCATGTGACTACATGCACATGAATTACAATATGGCCAGAAATAAAGGCAAAATGAGTAGAGTTGAAAACATGATTGGCTTGGGGCTCAACATGTGATTGCAGTTGCATGATTAGTAAGGGTGTCCATAGTGGAAATGCCAAAGATGTGATAGAAGTGAAAATAATAAACCTGCTATGAGAACACCATACTAAATCTGTCAAAAGCGGCTACATTTTCATAACAATTATCAGCAAAGTAGAGTCTGCAGACTGAAGGCTTAAATAACAAATTTCATCGTAAATGTCAAATGAAATGTCATTTGTTCTTGCTAATTTTGTCTCTGAGCTAAGTTTATGTAAATTCACCCATTAAATTTGGATTTATTTACTGTGTAAAAAAATATTTTGTTGTATATAGGTCTAGGTGATGCTTCATATGCAAATTAAATGCACTTTTATAAAATCTAAGATAGCAAATCAATTGTATCTGAATACTTGTTCACGTATAGGTTTCACTCTAAAATGTTATAAATCATGATCAACCTAATTTCCTAGGCTGCACTTTGCAGTCCCTCCAGGAATTTGTGATGTTGTGATTGCAACAAATAATCCTACAAGTTCCCTGTGAATTCTACTTGTCTTTGCCATTTAAAACATCATAGAAACTTTACCACATGCATCACAATTGTTTTAGAAAAGCTGCTGTAAAATCAGGCATTTTAGGCTGCAATATTTTCAAAAATGTCTCCAAAGGATTGGATGTAAGGTAAATGGTAAATAGTCGCTTATATAGCGCTTTTATCCAAAGCGCTTTACAATGTAGCTTCCCATTCACCCCAAAATTCGGGATCAATTTTAAGCCCATGTTACAGATTGAAAAGATCCGTACTCATTAAATAGTCACCACTCTCATCTGGATAACCACGTATAATGAACGGGGCTGGATCATGAGCTGACAGATTGTACAGTGAATGCGACTGCAGTGTATAGCCATATTTAGGCAAAAATAAAAGATTACGGAGGATCCTTAATGATGACAACAGATGAGTGGATTGTTCTCGTGGGGGGGGTTTAAAATATTCTTTGGCTCTTTCAAACATTTTTGCTGGGAAACATTTCTTAGTTGGAATCAATTGCAACTGTCAACTTTTTACAGTAACTTTTCAAGTTTACATAGGATGGTTATTTCATATTCGAAAGATTTATTTTCAATCTTCTGTTACTTTACACAGACCTTGTGGGACCCACAGAGCATTTTAACTGAACATGTACAGCTGAAATCATTTACATAACTAACACAAAAAATATAAGACACTATTACATGACAATCTCATCAACCATACGATTAAATCACTATAGATGGATGTTGTATCCTTTATTGACTCAGCCATAACAGCATATGTCCAATGATGATGCATCACTCATCAACTTCCTTTTGTCCCACTTTCGACTGCAAAGAGGAAATGGGAATGAATGATCAGATGCCCTTTCCAGGATTTATTTTTTTATTTATTAATGATGTATAGTTATAGATGCTGTTAAACATATACAGTTTTATACATGAATGATAATCCAAATACACAACCTTTTGCTCAGTATTGTGTTTTTCTGGCTGATTTCAACAAGAGAGTGTTTCTAGAGGGAACTGAAAATTGATTTTAAAAAGTTCACCGTTGTTTTAGTTAACGTTTTACCATGTTACCATCCCTGGGTAATAAATGACCAAAATCCTTTGAGCGGTATTCTGCATAGCCCCTTTAAACCGAGGGAAATTATAGATATTATTCAAACTTCTGGTTTCTTTTTTCCCGGATGAGATCACAAATGAGCTGGGATTGTACTGTACTTCAAACTTTGTCATTGGCTTTTCCAATCTGGAAAAATCAAGTGAAGCATGCATAACAAACTGCCCAGCTACACCCATTAGCTATTTGTTGATGGTTTCTATGGTGATTATCTTGAGATTTTCGCTTCCAAAGTCATTATTGAAACTGGAGTTGGCTGTTAAAAAAAACAAAAAACACAATACCCGGCTTCTGTGTCACAGCTGTAATTTTGTATGGCCAACCACATGGCTACGAGACGGTGAGGTCACCCCTCCCC
The DNA here is from genome assembly GCF_033026475.1 of Channa argus. NCBI lineage: Eukaryota > Metazoa > Chordata > Actinopteri > Anabantiformes > Channidae > Channa > Channa argus. The sequence continues at coordinate 8,036,965 of NC_090210.1, read as the reverse complement.
ACACAATGCCCCTTTCAGGCTTGCTGTCAGTGAGGTCTTTATGCTGCTCTTGCTAAGTTCTAGTTTCCTCCTTAGGTTGTCTTTCTAATCCTCTTTTCTCAGTTATTTTCTTTTTTTTGTGTGTTGTTTTTTTTTCTTTAATTTTTTTTATCTCTGTTAGGCTTTTCTCTGTTGTCCAGTCTGATGAGCCACTCTTTCCTTTACTCCTCGTCCAGTGATACACTAGATCCTAGCCAGATGGGACTTATAAATTCCAGACTGCTTGCCACATTTTGGCTTGGAAAGAGAAACAGAATGCATGCATGGCCAACACGACAGCCGTTGCTGCCGGCCTCAGGGCATGTTGCAGCAGGAAAAATATACTGCTTCAGGGGAGCAGAACACTAAAGCTTGTGTCTGCTTTATAAAAGTAGAACAGGATTTGTGTTTTATTTTACTTTCAGCATATCCTAGCTTAATACCAAATTTTATTCAGTTCCATAGTGGAAAATTAAAGCCTTTTGGACAATGAGTATTAACAGGATGATGAGTAAATGGTGTAACTCTCCAATCAGAGTCTTTTAACATGGGATTTTATATCCTCAAAGTAGTAGTAGCAAAACCTGACATGCATACAACTGTGAAAAATTATATTTTTTTTCACACTTTTTTCTTCTATCTGTGCATACCTAATTTCTGTTTATCCTCTGTGTACTTTTCCCTTCCAGTCCTCTTCTTCCCAGGAGTTATTGCACCAATTGCCCTTACAGCCCACACAAGATGATCTCCACTTTCTGTTCAAACATTTCCGGAGCACCGAGAGCATGGTGGATGAAGAAGGATCACACCCCTCACCCTCTGTCAGGGTCCGATCACGCAGTCTCAGGTTGCTTGGTTTGAAATCATACATTAATATACAGCTTAGTCATAGGAACTGCTTGTTCCACAAACATTTCAGTAGCATTCCACTGGGAGAAATTACTTTTAACAACATCTCTCTTTAATAATTCTGTTGTTTAATGTTAAACTGAACCGTGGAAATAGTGCAATTTGGGCAAAATTAAAGATAATGTTATAAACACACCATTATAAGCAGATTTAAAGTAATTGGCGTGATTATACTGCAGATGTACCAAATTTATATATGTCATTAGGCTAGTTTCAAAACATCAGCCCTTATATGCTATGTGTTAGTAAACCAAGTAACAAGACTAAGGCTTTCTCATTAAATATCATATTAAGCCAATACTGTAGTTCAATGGGTAACTGATTAGCTCACCTGTTCAACCTGATCCCTGAATGTTTCATTACCGAACCAAAGTTTCTCTCTGACTTTACTGTTTTCCTGTTACCTAACATTTATTGACCTAGCCCAGAGGCATGACTTACTGTCACTGCAGTGTGATGATGCTCTGCTGTTGCTGTAGTACTTGAACAATTCTGCTGCTTAATTAAACTGCTGGTTAACCAAATGTGGATTTAAATAATTTTATGTGTTACAAAATGAACTGTTAGCAGTACTGAAGCCCTTTAAATCTGCTACTTAGCAGCAGAATTCTATACAGAAATGAAAACCAGCAATGTAAAGTTTGGTAATAATTTTTTGTTCAACTTAAAGTGAGGGGTAGGGCTTTCATGTACGATTTTAAATGATGAAATACTGGCTCAAAGGATTAGAATATGATGCAATAATTATTTTATGTGGCTCCGGAGAAAGCCACTGTGTTGGTTACCAGTGACACCCTGGATTAGAGTATAGAATTTCCTCATCATTCAGCATCTCAGTTCTCATTAAACACTTAAACAAGCCCTCTAAATTGCTCAACGGGTGGGGAGTTTTGTTGTTGCTGGAGACTTTTATGATGGGCTGCAGAGGGTGTTGGCAACATCTTGATGTGGTTGTTTTTCTACAGCGTGTCTCTGCCTGTGCCACTTGATCACATGTACTGTTGCACAAAGTGCACACACACACACACACACACACAAACACTCACTCACATAGACCTATAATTAACCATTCTGTGGTTTGCAGAGAAGGTTCTAGATACTTTTTCATATCTTTAGATCTAGTGGTTATTTACTACTCAAAGGAAAGAGGATTTATAATTGTTCCTCCTTTTTATTTAGAGATTTAAAAAATATAACATTTAGGATTCTAATTTAAAGCTTATTGAAACATTATGGTTAATTATTGTTATAAGTAAATTGTTAAGTCAAATTTATGTTGACTTTACTTGACAGTAAATCAACCAGCAAAGACACCGATGGTTGTTAATGTGGCTCAATTGACATGACATGATTCATTGATATGAAATTATATTCCACAACCATCTAACAAATTTGTCAGAGAGAAAACTTCACCAGGGTTTTAGTCAGCTAAATTTCTAAAGTCCGAAGTAAATAATACTTATTGATTTGTGTTTTTTTGCCTGGTTCTCCTCCAGCCCTGGACGAACCTGTGGAACATTTGACAGTGAAATTGTCATGATGAACCATGTCTACAAAGAACGTTTTCCTAAGGTATAGTTATACCTTCCTTTTTTTTTTCCTCTCAGCTGTATTTGCTATATATTTAAACTGGTGTTAAACATAGACACCAGAACATAAGATTTAAACTTTTGTGGTAAAATTACATACCGACGAGATTTAAAGAAATTATATGATTATAGGTAATACTATGATGACCATTATAGATGATCAGTCCGATTTTGGTTGTTTCCTAGGCAACAGCCCAGATGGAAGGTCTGCTTCTTGACATCATTGCAGAGTGTTCCCCAGAAACTGCTCTGCCCCTGGCTGATGGTGTGTTGGGATTCATTCAGCACCAGCTGGTGGAGCTGGCCAGAGACTGTCTGGACAAGTCCCAGAAAGGCCTAGTCACCTCCAGATACTTTGTGGAGCTGCAGGAGAAACTGGAGAAGCTGCTACATGAGGTGAGTGTTTCTAATCTTCAGTAAATGTTTCACAATCATATTTTTAGGAAACATAATTCAGTTCACTCTTTTAGAGTGAATATTTAGCCATTCACGTAGATTTCTGTTCGGTGGTACAATATTCAACCAGGATAGATATTTCATATCTATAATTTCAACTAAATACAAATTTCTGCAATAATTTTTTTTATCTTGGCCCCGAAATGTATGTGGCCAGCTAATTTAAAGCTAATGGTCAATTATGTTCATATGTTTAATTGTTTAAATGTGTTCCTCTGCTGCTGTAATTAGAGTTACTGTTTATTAATGTTATTTTAACTTTTGGAAGGCTATACTTTTTTTTAGAACCAAATCTCAAACTCTAAAGGCATAAAGCCCAGTTACAAACTATTATGTTACTTACCTGAACTCTAAATGACATCACTCTTTCACCACCTCTGCAAGACAGATTTCCAATCTGCGGTTTGACCAAGGCAAGGCAATGTTAGACTAAGATATGCAAGCAGTGTTAATGAAAGTGAATGTGCAAGTATCTTTCTTATTTTTAAATCTGGCACGGCAGTGAGCAGAATCATTGATGCAAGATGTTGAAATACCAGCCACAAGTTCTTGAATCAGCAACAGATAATGTAAGGAGATGAAATTGTTGCTAAAAATAGTATGAACTAGACAGGGCACACAACCTCTGTGAATGAGATTTCCCAGGTCATGACTTGTGCCACTTGGAGTAAGTCAGACTGATAATCCATTACCCTTTGTTTTTTCTTGATTAGGCGTATGAGCGTTCAGAGAGTGAGGAGGTGACCATCATCACCAAGCTGGTTAAGAAGATTCTTATCATCATCTCCAGGCCTGCCAGACTCCTGGAGTGTTTGGTGAGTTTCACTGTCAGGCACAGTAGTGATTACAGGTGCAAGAGTTACACAATATCAACATAATGTCCACCAGCTTAAAGCCTTGAGCAACCTGTTATTGCAAATCCAGGTATGATAACTGGCTCACATAAATTGATATGCAGCAGTAAGTATATGATTTGTTGAACACAGTTGCCTGTTAAAATAAACCATCAGCAGGATTGTTTCTCTGGGCAGGAGGTTATTTTGAGCTGTAAGCCATGAGTTAGGAGTGTTCAGGTTCTAAAATTAGCCCAAATCTTTGTCCAACTAGTTTGAAAGCCAAAACAATGTACTCAGTTTAATACTTCAACCTTACTGTATGAAAACTTAATGTCTGTTTCAGAAACCTTTATAAAGCAGAATATATGTCATCTTGTATAGTTTGAAATATATTGGAAAAGCTAAAGTAATCTATATAATGCTGTAAGTTTGTGTAAAAACAAGAAAACTACAACATGTCTCTATTTTCTCCAGGAGTTTGATCCAGAGGAGTTTTACCAACGTTTGGAAGCTGCTGAGGGTCACGCCAAAGTGGGCCAGGGCATTAAAACTGATATTCCGAGATATATCATCAGCCAGCTTGGCCTCACCAGGGATCCCCTGGAAGGTACATCACTTTTTAGAAATTATTTTGTGTATTATGTCTTCCATTTAGGTATGTTACTGTCTTTTGTTTCACTTATACTGTGTTTTCTGTTCCAGATGTATGTAAATACATTTCTACTGTACATTTGTCAGAACAGAACTAATCTTATGTTCTCTAAATCTGTGAATTCTATAAGTATACAATTACCTGAAGAAGTGATAAAAGATGACATGAGCAAACTGTCCCCATGATTTTCCACAGTCTTAGCTTGTCTTTCCTTCTTTTAAGCTGATTGCATTTTTCCTTTCTTTGATGATAACATAAAAAAACACTGCCACTACAGTCAGTATAACAGTACTAATGGAAGAACATGACTATGCTATATTAAGGGGAAGCTTGGATTAACAGTAATCTTCTTTCAACTAAATTAAAACAACCTAATATTGAATCTGAAGTAGCAAATTATAAACTAAAACACTCTAATACAATTCTGCCAATGTTAAGCTTTTTGTGTGTGATGCTATTACAGAGATGGTTCATCTGGAGCAGACAAGCCCGAGTCACAGGTCAGCCAGCAGAGAGTCTGATGACTCTGGAGATACAACACTTCTACAGGTATGAGCTACAAGTGGTACAGTTACAAATCTGTAATGAATCATTTTTTTCTGAAGCAGACACCTTCACTTTATGAATGCAGGCTTTTTCCAAGTAATGCAACACTGTTTCTGTAATTTTTTCAATTTTATTTGTATGACAAAGAGCCGTGCAGCCTGCACTCCTCCTCGTAGGAAACCACTGGAGAGTGACTTTGAGACTATCAAGCTCATTAGCAATGGCGCTTATGGGTGAGTAAGACAGACTTCTTAGATTTTGACTGTATCATTGCCTAATAAAAGAAGAAAAGAAACTAAAATGAGGATGTTTAGTTGCAGTATTGTTGTGTTTACACTGAGAACTTGTGTGAGCAATTTCTTTTTAAATCTGAACTGATGGTTCCCCTGATAAATTTCTCAATTTAGTTTCCTTCACATTAATGATTAGCTTTATTTTACTGTTTTTCTTTATTTTCTGTATCCTCTCTTTTTCATTTCTCTGTCCTTCGATACAGAGCTGTATTTCTGGTGCGCCATAAGGAAACCCGTCAACGTTTTGCCATGAAGAAAATTAACAGGCAGAACCTGATTTTACGGAACCAGATCCAGCAGGTCTTTGTAGAGCGAGATATTCTAACATTTGCTGAAAACCCATTTGTGGTTTCGATGTTCTGCTCTTTTGAAACACGAAGGCACCTCTGTATGGTTATGGAGTATGTGGAAGGTAAAAACAACAAGTGTCATGCCTTTCCATCAAGTGTTTATTTGCCAGAACTGCTGTACTCTAAAATACTTTTATGTGAAGTACACATTTTACATACCTGAAAGGAACCCTAAACAAACCATCTAACCTGGCTATCTATCTTTATGGCCTTCATTAAATTTTAAGGTGGGGATTGTGCCAACTTATTGAAGAACATTGGTCCTCTACCTGTGGACATGGCAAGGATGTATTTTGCAGAGACTGTCCTGGCCTTAGAATACCTTCACAACTATGGCATTGTACACAGAGATCTCAAACCTGACAAGTGAGTACCCCACTAATCACGATAGAGAATTTTCCCTCACATTTCACATTTGCTTTGAGGTAGCAAATGATTACTTCCAAGTTTTCATAATTTTTATACCTTCTTTAAAAGTTGGAGCTGAAGTTTTGAAACTTTTAGCTTTTGATATTTTTGCTAAATCTGAGCTTTGTGATTGGGGGTTCCCACTTAATGTAACTTAAAACATTTCTGTGCTTGCACTGTTTGTAGTTTGTTAATTACCTCCATGGGGCACATTAAGCTGACAGACTTTGGACTGTCAAAGATTGGTCTAATGAACATGACCACCAACTTGTACGAAGGACACATTGAGAAGGACACCAGGGAGTTCATCGACAAACAGGTTGGGTATTTCTCACCTTGTCTTTTCTTCATAGCTGCTGTTGTGTTTGTCACCTTAAATAAAATCAGTTTCTCTCTTTTCCTGATTTTCCTCCCGCAAAGGTGTGTGGTACTCCAGAGTACATTGCTCCAGAGGTAATCCTGAGGCAGGGCTATGGGAAACCTGTGGACTGGTGGGCCATGGGCATCATTCTTTATGAGTTCTTGGTTGGGTGTGTGCCTTTCTTTGGAGACACACCAGAAAAGCTTTTTGGTCAGGTGGTTAATGGTAAGAGACCCTTGCTTTTGAATAATTAAAAATGTATTTTAATTTATATCTGTGTGGTTTTGCATGTGAGCCCCCGTTAGAGGTTTTAGTATATTTAAATTCCTTCAATAAATAAAGGCGCGCCTACTGACCACAGGGTCAGAGGTTTGCACCCCGCAACCTCCCAACCACATGCCGAAGTGTGCTTGGGCAAGACACTGAACCCCCAGTAGCCCACCCCTAGCCGCGCAGTGCTGATTCCAAGCTCGGCAGAAATTAGAGAGGGTTGCGTCAGGGAGGGCATCCGGCCAAACTTTGCCAAGTCAACCTGCGGACTACTGATCCACTGTAGCGACCCTAAACGTACGGGATAAGCCGAAAGGACCAAAAAAAAATAATTTTCCTTTTAATAAATCACTGGTATGTGCTTCTTTTTCCAGATGAGATTATTTGGCCCGATGGGGAGGACGCTCTGCCAACTGATGCCCAGGACCTTATCACCAGACTTTTGAGGCAGAGCCCTCTGGAGCGCCTGGGAACAGGTTGGTGGCAGTGTGACTGATGGATGGGTTGACATGGCTATCTGGATTATAAACTGCTGGGTCCCACAAGGTCACACAACATGACTTTATGCTGGTCAGGAGAGAGCACAGTTTTCTTGTCACTGTTGCCTGTTCAGATTTGGGGGACCTGGCATTTGGGGGACCTAGTTTGGGGCGACTGTGGCGCAGGAAGGTAGAGCGGTTGTCCACCAATCTCACAGTTGTTGGTTCAATCCCCGGCTCCTCTGGTCACATGTCGAAGTGTCCTTGAGCAAGACACTGAACCCCAATTTAGCTGCTCCCGGTGAGTGTTGGCCAACTGCATAGCAGCTCCCCCATCGGTGTATGAGTGTGTGTGTGTGATTGTGAATGCGAATGAGTGAATAAGAAGCAGTGTAAAGTGCTTTGAGTGCCAATAGGTAGAAAAGCGCTATATAAGTGCAGACCAACTGCAGACCATCACATAAGTTTTGTCAGTAGAGGGCAATAGTTACCATTTTGAGAATTTTGTGCCTCTATTTAAAATGATTTGATGTTGACCTTAAAGCTGACTTCAATCACTTAAGGTAAAACATTTTCAGATACTATTGTCATAAATATACAGAGTATGTCTTACAGAGCATATATTATGGTATCAATTTAAGGAATTGCCTGAAGAGAAATGTAAACTAATACCATCTGTTTTCTTCTCTAGGTGGAACCACTGAGGTGAAGATGCATATGTTCTTCCTGGGGCTGGACTGGAATGGACTACTAAGGCAGAAAGCTGAATTCATACCACAACTAGAGACTGAAGATGACACAAGTTACTTTGACAGTGCGTTGATTTATTCACTGATGCACATACAAACCTAGACACACATTTGCTAGGAACACAGAAAGCTAGGACTACACAATATAACGTTTAAGCATTGCGAATGCGCAATATTCATATCACAGGATGTGCAATATCAAGTTAGTCAAAAAAATGACTTATAATAATCACTCAGAAACAACAGGAATCTCCGGTCAGCCACTAGCTCTCATTCATCCTACTTCCTTAGTAAGCATAGTTCAGTTGTGTTCAGACTATAAGCATCACCTCAGCTACTCTAGAATAATCAGTTCTTTCCAAATTTAACTATTTAAGTCATCTAGTGAAACCTCCTGTATGTGATGTGTTGCAGGAAGAAAAAATATTACAATGTAATTTATTTCTAATATCGTGTAGAAATAACAAAAGGCCACTGTACAAAGAGAATAGGTTCCAAGCATTTTGCTGATTTTCAGGGGCAAAGACCTAACTTCACTCTAATCTGTGTGGCGATTAGGATAGAAACAGTATGTAACCAGCTTTTTATTGTAATTGTGTTCGATCTGATCTGCAGCCCGGTCAGAGCGGTACTGTCACCTGGGTTCAGATGAAGATGATGAGACCAATGATGATGAATCATCCTTGGAGCTCCGACAGTTCTCCTCTGTTGCACACCGCTTCAGCAAGGTACTTGTTAGTGCTCTGCTATTCAAATAATTATCTAATGTTATGATTTGATGGGTGATTTGGCTAAAAGATCATATTATAATATTTTAATGTAAATTTTTATATTTTATATTTGTGAACTAGCAAAAACAAAGATCAATACCAAATAAAAGCAGTAAGCTCTACGCATGTATACTCTGAAGTACACTAATAACACTGTTAAACCTTTAGTATCACTCGCTCTAATGCACCACAATCATTTCTCTATTTTACACACTACAAATTGTAACTCTCAGGCTTGAGGGCGAAAAGGATATTAAGGGACAGGAGTCTACAGAAAGATGATGTAATGTTTAATTAATATGACTATTAACACGGGATAAATATTTCCAATGAACATGTGTATAATTTCGATGGGTAGTAGACCCCCACTCCTAGGGCAATTTTTTTTAGTAGGTGACAAATATGCAAAGTGCATCCGGAAACTATTCACAACTTTTTCCACATTAAATTCATTATTTTCCCAGAAATCTACAAAAATACCTTATAAGGACGACATGAAATAAGTTTGTTTGAAATCTTTGCAAATGTCTTTAAAATAAGAGACAAAAAATGTCACATGCAAATAAGTATTAACTGCCTTTGCTTAATACTTGTTGAAGCACCAATTACAGCCTCAAGTCTTTTTGAGTATGATGCTACAAGCTTAGCACACCTAGTTTTGGCAGTTTTTCCTATTCTCCTTTGCAGTACCTCTTAAGCTCCATAAGGTTGGATGGGGAGTGTCCGTGCACAGCCATTTTCAGATCTCTTTAGAGATGTTTAAATGGGTTCAAGTCTGGGCTGTGGCTAAGCCACTCAAGCACATTCACAGAGTTGTCCCATAGCCACTCCTTTGTTATCTTAGCTGTGTGCTTAGTGTCGTCCTATTAAAAGATTAACCATAGCCCCAGACTGAGGTCCAAAGCAATTTAGAACAGGTTTTCATCAAAGAATGTCTCTGTACATTGCTGCATTCATCTTTCCCTTGATCCTCACTAGTCTCCCAGTTCCTGCCGCTGAAAAACATCCCCACAGCATGATGCTGCCACCACCATGCTTTACTGTAGGGATGGGATTGGCCAGGTGGTGAGCCTGGTTTCCTCCATACATGACACATGGAATTCAGGCCAAAAAGTTTGATCTTTGTTTCATCAGACCAGATCTCATTTTCTGAGAGTCCTTCAGGTGGCATTTTACTGAGGAGTGGTTTCCATCTGGCCACTCTACCATAAAGGCCTGATTGGTTGAATGCTGCAGAGATTGTTGTTCTTCTGGAAGGTTCTCCTCTCTCCACAGAGAAATGCTTGAGCTCTTTTAGAGTGACCATCAGGTTCTTTGTCACCTCCCTGACTAAGGCCCTTCTCTCTCGATCACTCAGTTTGGTAAGCCAACCCGCTCTAGGAAGAGTCCTGGTGACCCCAAACTTCTTCCATTTACAGATGAGGGAGGTCACTGTGCTCATTGGGACCTTCAAAGCTGCAGAAACCTATCTGTACCCTTCCCCAGATCTGTGCCTTGATACAATCCTCTCTCTGAGGTCTACAGACAATTTCTTGGACTTCATGGTTTGGTTATTGCTCTGACATGCACTGTTAACTATGGGACCTTATATCAACAGGTGTATGCTTTTCCAAATCATTTCCCACAGGTGTAGGCCAATCAAGTTGTAGAAATATCTTAAGGATGATAAGTGGAAATTGAGTGCACCAGAGCTCAATTTTGAGTGTCAGGACAAAGGCTGAGAATAATTATAATATTATTTCTTGATGTATTGGTTATCTTTAAATTGATTTGCAGACAATAGTAAGGTAGCATAAAATAACACAATCTCTATGAAGGTGAGAGGGATTGTGGACACTTTAAGACCGATTACAAAAATGTTCACTCCCATCTAATGTTTCATATTTGAAAAACACAATCCTTCAGATGTTTTAACTCAACATTATGTGACATAAAATAACACACATTCACCTTTCTACATTTTTCTTAAACTCTAGGTGTACAGCAGCACAGAACACCTGTCAACATCCACTCCGTCCAATCAGAGTTTGTCATCGTCAGAGCGAAGCCATAGTGAGGAGAAGGAGGAGCGATGGGATAGTACGGGAGTCCTTTCTCCTGGTGATGGACACAAGCATTTTGATGGTGGAGATAGGAGGGCAGATGGACACAGGGGGAGGTGAAAAAGAGTGATATCTTTCTTATGAGAGGAAACTAATTCAGTTCTCCTTTTTTGATTTTATGAAAAATGTGGGTTAGAAATTGAATTTTATTGTTTTATAGTGTCAGTTTAACCAGGTTTGAGTGTTTTGTTATTTTTATTGAATAAAAAAAAAGCATTAACACATGACCTCTACTGACCAAATTGTAGGGTTGCAGATTATTTTTAGATTAATGATCAGTGATTACAAAGTCAAGTTCTTCCCAAAGATGGATGAATCTAACTAGATGAGAAGCATCATAACAAAGCTGATATATTTGTTTGTATGCAGCTGCAATGTATGAAAATAAAAATTTAAACAAATATGCCTACCAAATTTAAAAAGACAGTCATCCCAGGATTTAGTGAAATTATGTTTTTTGTGTACCCTTTGCAGTCTGCGTCCTCGTGCCTCATCCAGTTCTTCCCAGTCAGAGCGTAGTGCCAGCCCGCTGGTGATGAACAGCACCCAGAGCCTTGATATCATGCCTCGCTTTGCCATCTCTGCAGAAGAAGAGGGTAAAAGTTACAAACCTCCTCTTTCTTTTGTTGTTGTTGTTGTTGTTTTGTTTGAAGTGCAACACCATTGCTCACAAGCTTTGCGTCATAATAGTAGATGGGGTGGTTTCCAACTTGCGACGCATCCGTCTCCGGAGTAACAGTACGGGCACCAGGCCCTCATTCCGAAGAGGGGCATCTCGACGCATCACCCATCAACTAGAGACACCAGAGAAACCCAAATCCCCATCTGCCAAAGTCCCCAAGTCTGCCTCTGTCTCTGGCCTGTCCCTTATCATCACTCCAGGTAGATGGGGGTTTATTAAATTTACTTAAAGCAGGCAGGTTTTGCACAATTTTGAAGTTACTCTAAAATAAAATAATAATTAAAAATGTAAAGCAAATAAATATTTAACTGGTTATCAATAAAGCTGGCATTGATTTGATTGGTCAGTTTACTCCAGACATAATATTTTAAATTGAATCATTTGGACTTTGTATAATATATAATATGATTGAATTGTATAAAGTAGAATAACATACGTTTTTGTAAGCATTTTACAAGATACTCGCTGTAGTAGCATTTAAAAGCCACGTCATTTACACTTTCAATAAAAACTCAACTGATGACTTTCTGATCATTTTCCTCTGATTCAGATGACTCAGCCTGCCCACCTACAAGCCCTAAATCGTCCCTGTCCCTGTCATCCAACCCCTCGTCCAGAGACTCCTCTCCCAGCAGGGATCTGTCTGTCAGTATCAGCTGCCTCAGGCCCCCTGTTGTCATCCACAGCTCTGGAAAGAGGTTTGGCTTCGCCCTGCGAGCTATCAGGGTCTACATGGGAGACAGTGATGTCTACACTGTCCATCATATGGTCTGGGTGTGTATCTTCGATTTAACAAAATTTAACAAAAAGTAGACTTGTTCATAGGTGCATTTTGATTTATTTTATGTTGATAAATAATAAATATTGTGTTATCCTGTGATTATACACTGAAAAACTCAACCACAAACAGTCGTTCTAATAATTACATAGGTAAAAAAGTCAGTGTCAGCTGATCAAATGGTTGCTTGACCAGTAAATTTGAGGTTGCATGTGTTTGTGTCTACACAGTGTGTCGAGGAGGGCAGTCCAGCACACGAAGCAGGATTGAAGGCTGGTGACCTCATCACTCACGTCAACGGAGAATCTGTCCAAGGACTTGTCCACACTGAGGTGGTGGAGCTGCTGCTCAAAGTATGGAAACTGTTAATAATGACTTAAGTTTATTATTATTTTTTACTGTTTTGTTTTTGTTTCTGATAATACCCCTTTCCTTTTTTAATGAAAAATCTAAATGTACTGCTGACCAAACATAATTTATATTCTATTATTGGTAACATGTCATTATATAGAGAGGTGTTTATGTTAATGAATGTTTTGAACAGAGTGGCAACAGAGTGACTCTGCAGACAACTGCACTGGAGAACACTTCTATTAAGGTGGGCCCTGCCAGAAAAGCAAGCTACAGAGCCAAGATGGCCCGACGCAGCAAAAAGAGCAAGAGGAAGGATGGACAGGACAGGTACATCTGGCCAGAATAACTTCTAGCACTGCTACTCTTGAATACTTGAAATTTTTGTGTAGTATAGTATACACAATCTTAGTATTAGAGTTCAGATCTTCCATCACCTATACAAGTAACTTCAAAAACATTTTATTCTCCTTGTCTAACCACTGCCTTACGGCTAAAATTGCAAAACAAATTGTCAGATTTCAAATAGATTATTTGACATAGATGACTGTAGAGTGATGCATACTAATAAGAAACTTTATTCAAAATCCAAATGACATAGATTGAATAATAATTAATTATAGCTTCTGCAGGTTAATTTTTATTTATTCATTTTATTAATTTGGTTGTTACCTTCTGACTAGCACTTAACTTGTGGTGATTTTAGTTTTGGTTAAGATGGGCAGTTAAACCCAGTTTTTTTCTTTGCAGCAAACGACGTAGCATCTTAAAGAAGCTATCTAAGCATACACCCCCCCCACCCATGCAGAGCAGCCGTAGCTTCTCTTCAGGGTTCCACCAGTCTTCTAGCGACAGCCTCTCTGGTTCCCCAACACAAAGTCTCTCTCCTGGACCTTCTACACCCTGCCGCTCCCCTGCTCCTGACCACTCTGGTGGTGAGTGTGGAAACCTTGTATCACTTGTAGGCTGCAGCTGATGAGATTGTGTGTATTGTTGTTTTCCTGGCGTTTCTAAAGGAAGAATATGGCCTTAAACCAAACTCTTTTTTATATACTTCTTTTCGATCAGATTCAAGTTCTTCTCCTTGCTCCAGTTCCCCCAACTCCCCTGTACCACAGACGCGTCCCAGTTCCCTTCACGTCTTGGGTCGCTACACCAAAGCTGGACGCTGCAAATCCACAAGCAGTATCCCCCCTTCACCACTGGCCTGCATCCCACCACCACAGCCTGTCTCTCCACAGTGCTCTCCTTCCTGCCTCCCCAGCCACCCCAAGTCTCTGCAGGGTTTTCATGGGAAGACATTATCTCCTCCCACTATTGCTCGCCATTCTGTTCGTCCCCGCAGTGCAGAACCACCACGCTCACCCCTTCTCAAAAGAGTTCAGTCAGCAGAGAAACTGACAGGAGACAAGACGACTGGAGGGTACCATGGAGATAGGAAGGCATACAGCACCCGCCGCCACACCATGGAGGTGCCTCTGTCTGAAAGAGAGGGGTTGGAGGACATGGATAGGGACACCGCTGCTGGGTTTGTCTGTGTTGGGGAGCATGGCCGTCAGGGGCTGTACATTGGAGGGCAGAGAGGCCATCAGGAGCTCACAGCTAGTGGCGGCAGCGACTACCATCGAAGCACCTCCTCCCCACAGCACCGTGGCAGCAACCATCACTCCAAAGAGGTAGTGGTGATGAGGAAGTTGGCTCTGTCAGAGCGAAGGGACTCATTCAAGAAACAGGAGGCCGTGCAGGAAGTAAGTTTTGATGACTTGGAGGAGAGAGAGGCAACACAGAGTCCTCAGCTTCCCATCACACAGCCAAAGGCATTCAAAGCATCCTGGATCAACTCGGCTGAGTCAGAATCCAGTATGATGGTGGAAGGAAGGGGATCACAGGGTATAACAACACAGCAGAAAGCCAAGTCCAAAGACAAAGAAGGGTTTTAATTTTACTTTGCCAGAAATAACGGCTAAGCAACATGAAGAGAAGTCTTTGACCTCTTACTGTACTTTGGAGGACGTGTGTCCTCTGTGACTAACTGTGACTAAGTCCAAAATCATCACAAGCAACTGCCTGAAGTGAGAAGAACAAATGTAAAGCATTGTTTCTCAATAATATATATGCATATATCTGCAACACTGTTAACAGATTGACTGCCAAACTATGTTTACTTCCTAGTTGCTTGTTTTCTCTTGGTTCTCAAATCACTGTGGCAACTATATCTGATGTATTTTGTAAATATGTTTTTGATTTAAATGAAGAAACTTATTTATGACTTTTTATGGTCAAATTTTTTTTGGTTGTTGAAAATGCGTTGGATGCTTCAGTTATTTTTATTTTATGAATTTCAAGGGAAAAGGGAGGCAACGTCAGTGAATATCAGAACAAATTTCATTTTGGGGGCTGCAATGCCTGTCTAAAACAAGGTGTTGTTCTGTGTTAAGAGTGAGCCTTCGAAATAAACTTACTATATTTGTCCTACAGCGTACTACAAATAATTTTAGAAAATATAACACTTCTCACAAGTTATCTAACATACAGATTGTAGTGGTAAATTGTTTGCGTAATTGATTCTTAACACAGGCCATTGTATTAATATCAACATCATGCTTGGAAGCCCAGCACTGGTGCCAAAGCATGGTTTAGCCCTAGAACCCCTTAAAAAGAGGTACTGTAGTTATACATAAGAAGCTTCATGCATGCTTTGGCTGTACCACCACTTACTGTCTCTTGTAAAAACAAAACAAAAAAAAACCCCTAAAGCTTTGGAAACTAAGCTTTCTCCTCTGTCCTCTAGCTTCTTACAAGCCTGGCTTTGGGAAGGGTTTGCACAAATTTTTGAAGCTGTGTAGCAGTCGGAGCACATTTAGATTTCAGGCTGCTTGTTCTCCGTGGAATTCAAAACTCATAGTGGATGCAACAAACAAAGCTGCCTCCCTTTTCACTGTGTGTGTGTGTTTGTGTTATGAATGAATGTTTACATTTAGTGCAAGTGTGTGTGTGTGGACTTAACATGTTTTTTGTTAAATTATTATGGACAAAAAAAGAACGTCATGGAGTGGCAGAGATTAACCAGAAGCCCTGGGTGGATGAAGGAATAAGGTGATCTCCTTTTGTATACTTAGATATGGAAACTGTCTTGTTGCAGTACTAATACCCTAGGCCGTTGATGTACTGTATATTGTATAAACAATGGTGGACCTTATAACAGTTGTTGGTGGTGTTTTCAGAAAGTGACCTTGTGAGGATAGAGCGACTCAGAAATAATGTTTAATGTCACATAAGTGGCATGCTCTTAATCTTATGTATGATCGGTATCAATGCGTGCATGCTTCATGTCCCAGCATAATTTTCTCACCATTTTATGACACACTCGAGGATTTTTCTTTAGTATTAAAGTTACTAATCCCATTAGATAGATAGACCTTGAAATCTTACGTTTGAGTCGCTCAGTTGAACTTTAAATTAGAGAGGAGAACTTGTGAGGTTTAGTTTTCAGCTATGTATGCCTTAATTTTACAAACATTTTTAAAATCTTTTTTGGTGACTGATCCAGTCTTATTTAAGATTCCTTTCACACAATGGAAAAGTGTGTTCTGAGTTTTATGAAGGCACAAAACTTGTTTTGCAGAATAGTGGAAAATTTTAATGTGGGAACTTTTAATGGAGGTTTAGCACATACTAAGCTTTGAATGGTGGTTCTATATTGTGGCAGTTTAAATTAAAAGTTAGGTATTTGTTCACTATACTTGGGGGGAAACATGTCTGTGAGGGATTTATGACCACATTTTCGAGCAATATACATCTTGGTATGTTCTTAGAATTTGATCTTTTTAATTTGTATCTCCATTAAACTGTCATATTGTCTTTTGACTTTATGTTAGACATTTTTTAAACATTAAGATTTAATTTTGTCAAGATGTCAGCCGTGGTCCATGACATTGGTTTAACAAGTCAAAATGAAGCATCACACGAAACTCCTCGTCTCTACTTTTGCCAGTTTGTAATAAACTTCATGTCATCACTTGGTGCACTCAACTGTCATTTTCCATATTTTCCCACACTTGTTTCAGTGTGTTTGTGTTGTTGTTGCTCCCTACTCGACACCCCTTAATCCTAAACGACAAACTGGCTTTTGTGAAAATTCCTACTGTGTGGCTATCTGGTGCAGACTGTTGTGACATTGTATGTTTTTCTATTGTCTATACAGTGCTTGAAATAAATGAGATGGAGAGGACTAGAAAGTCCTGCAAAAGAAGTGTTTTTGTCATCAGTCCCTCATACAAGAATTTCCAAATTGATTTGCAAATTTACCAGTCATCAGTTTACTTGTGGTGGTCAAGTACAACTACAGACTTGTTTAGTTACTGTAGTAGTAAGACACCGGACAAGCGTAACATTTAGTTTTTACTGTTCTCATTATTAAAAGAAAACCGGTAACAAACTGTGGATGGGTAGATTATAAGTTAGAGGCATCTTCTCATATTGAATTTATGTAATTACAGGACACTGAAATAACGTGGTTAAGGACTTATACCTTTTAACAACAGGACGCTTTGCAAAACTTTAAAAAGTAAAATGCAGACTGTCAGGTTCAAATTTTCATTACGGGCAAAGACCAGTTCGTGACCCCCTCACAAATCGTTCGGACTTTTCCGTTCGGCTTCGTGATTTTCCGCGCTCCTCATATTAGTTCCCACGCACTCTCCTTCCCTGCGCCGTGCTGAGCTGGAAAATGGCTGTGTAGTGGGAGCAGGGAGTTATGAACGGTGAAAAGAAAGAAAGAGCCACAGCAAGACAACGAAGTGAGACGTGTACTGAGGCTTCTCTTACAAGTTTCATGCACAGCGCGAAGTTATTGTCCGCAGATAAGGCACCTTACGGACTCACTGTGCTACTTGGAAGCGTTAAAGCGACGCAGTCCAAAGTGAGAGGAGTCAAGAAATATCCGCGGGTGAGTTTTTCCAACTTATTGCATATTTCCAGTACAGCAAGGCAGCAGCCGCTGTACTGGAAAATGGTGGAAGCGCTGGCAGCTCCACGCTGCTGATGTGCGCCTTACTTTTAAAGTTCACACACTGGACTTTCTGTCGCAGTTGTTTCGGTCCTTGTGCTGAAATGTAATTTAGTGTTTATTGTTGCAGCATCAGGCTCGGTGCTCGGGCTTGTCCACAGTTGACGTGTTATGAAACACTCACACTGTAAAGGAGCTGTTAGAGTTTTTGAAGTTAATTGTGTTTTTATTTGTCTAGTTTGACTTTTTTTTCTTTTTATGGTCTGAAAATATGATAAAGAGGAGTTTTGAATATAGTAGCTGCTCTGAAACTTGTCAATTTGTGCAGAATTTTAACCTAAAATTCCATCTGAAGGATTTTTGTTTAGATTTGTAGATTTGTCCATGTGTAGGCTGTGACACTGGTTAGTGGTGCGGTGGGGGAAGAATGGTCAACCATCAATTCAACAAGGTTGGTGGTTCGATTCCTCCTGTCACATGTCAACGTGTCTTTGAGGAAGACTCTGAGCCCAAGTCCGTGACCCCATAAGTTTATGAAGTGTGTGATTCGGTGAATGAGAAGCAGTGTAAGGCCCTTTGGGTCCAGAGAAGATAGAAAAGGGCAATATGGGTGCATGCCGTTTACTGGAGAATGGTGAAGGCCCAACATAACTGAAGGCCTGACATTTGTGAGTTACATCCCTAGTTTGAGGATTTGGCCTCTAGGAGTTAATAAAAATTGTTTAATATGTCAAGCCACTCAACTGTGTGGAGACCCCCTCCTGCAATTATTGAATCAGCACTATGCAACCAAGTGTCAATCCATCATGATATACCTTTTATCAGTGTGTAGCATGACTTGTATAAAAGCTTTCATTCTTCTTCAAAATGTCTTGAAATGCCCTGAATGACTCTCAGGGCATTGAAACTTCCTAAAGAAGCAGAGCTTTTTTTAAACTCCCAAGTTCCAACAGACGTAATACAGCTGTGGTTATTTTCTTTATATGTCCTTGAGCTGGAAGATCCAGTCCAATTCATTTATTTGATCACAACAGCAGCCGAATAAATCTTTAAGGCCAGTTTGGGCAGGGTTCCACAGGAAATGCTGCAGACTATGAGCTGGGATTTGTACACAGGAATAACTAAACATCTGATGGTTTACAAAAGAAAAAAGTTTTTAACTCCCCAGTGTGATAAATGAAGTAAATAAACTGTCTGGGTACAAATCCAGTTGGTCACTTGTGATACAGTTTTTGAAAAGCTCCATTCTGGATGTGACTAATTGCTACCAAGTGCTGGAGTTGGGAAAGAAGTACACAAGTACTATGTTGCTGCACTTAAGTACATTTTCATAAATCTGTACTTAAGTAGATTTAATTATGGCTACTTTGAGTTTTAATCCACTACATCCAAGAGCAATTATCTATATTTTTTACTTTACTACATTTCTAATCAAAGTTGCGTTACAATCACGTCACTTTATACATTTCATTAAAAAAAACAACAACTTTTTTTCAATTTCTTTATGAAAAAGAAACACTACAGAGACAGTCATTATGTCAGTTTCTCCTTCGATGGTCCATATTCAAAAAACTTTACATATTAGCAGTACTCAAAGTGAGCTGGTGTGCAGTAATTTTACTCTTTGGCTTCCTGAACCTGAACTTGACATTGTCTACCTCTTTTTCTCACTCAACGTGAGTAGTTTAGAAATAAAACTGAAAAAAAAACATCAGATCATATAGTTAGTCAGCTTCAAAACATCATTTATATCTAATACCATTAATTACGTAATGTCAATAAAGCCGTACTGGTCCACAGAAAAGGACAGAGAAAATAATTGTCAAGTACTTTTACTTTCAATACTTTAAGTTAAATAAAAAAAGCATGTATTTACTTATTTTTACTTAAGTAGAAATTTCAGCAGGTACTTATACTTTTACTAGGGTACATTTTTATTTATTTTTTTGTTCTTTCGGCTTATCCTGTGAGTTCAGGGTCGCACAGCGGATCATTGTCTGCATGTTGATTCGGCATAGTTTTTACGCCAGATGCCCTTCCTGACGTAACCCTCCCCAATTTCTGCCATGCTTGGACCGGCACTGCACAGCTGGGGATGGGCTGTTGGGGGTTCAGTGTCTCAACTGCCCATTCCCATCCATATTGTTTGTTTATTTGTACTTTTACTTATGCCACTTCATCCGCCACTGCATGTCACTGAAATGTCAAGTATTCAGATCAGGTCATAAAGAATATTATATTAGAGTACAAAGTGACAGGCAATGATAGAAGTACTAAGATATTTTTCTTAAGTAGCAGTACTGCATTATAATCTTGCATTCAGAATGTTAGTTGAGAAAAGTTCTGTATCATAGGAAATATAGGGTACCCAAAGTAAAAGTAGTTAAGCAGAGTTATTAATTTTCTTAATTAATATATTAAATTATTTGATTATAATTATTAAGGTATTAATGTTTACATTGCTCTAGTATTACAGCGGATGAATATAAGGCTAATTTTACTTACTTTGTATACTGCTGAGCATTTTGTCTCATGTAAACCTATAATAATATGTCAGTTTATTTGTTTAGGATATGTTTTCAATATTTTCCCTACTGTATAAAGTAACCAATATCCACAATTGTCAGAGAGACACAAAAAGTACAATATTTTCCTCTGAAATTTTGTGGATTGTTAAAGTAAAAAGTATCTAGACAAGGGAAACAAAATGTATGTAATGTATGTTATAAATTTGAGTTTTCCACCACTGGTGATTTTCCACCACTGGTGATTACAGCCCAACAAACCCAATAATTTATGGACAAGTTAAATTAACTTGTTCGTCACAAGCAAAGTATATCTGATTCATCATTAGTATATCCATCTCACAGTATTTGTATGTTTATATAGTAGTTTTTTGTTGGTAATAATAGAGGATGACGCATGTTCTCTCTCTCTCTCTCTCTCTCTCTCTCTCTGTCTCTCTCTCTCTCTCTCTCTCTCTCTCTGTGTGTGTCAAGTCAAATAAGAAAAGTGAATGGGGGGCAGATTGCAGATATATTTAATTTGTGAGGGAGGTCAAAACAAGGTTTACCCGATACACATAGATTTGTGTTTTGTATTTATGAAATTTGTCTGCATGGTTGCATGGATTTAAGGTGGCATTAAAACTAGCTATAAGGTGTTAAACTGCCAGTATCTTACACCTTCTAATAAATACAGTCAGTTCTCTTGAATTGTAGACCCTTTTGGCTCAGTTGTCTTTTGAGAACAGGGTCATCTCAGTGCTATGAGCTCTCCGCAGCAGATGCTTCTATTTAGTGAATTAAATTTTTCAGCTTCATTAAGGGTAAATACAACATGAGCATTACCTAAATAATAAAACACAGAAGTTCTAATTTTAGGCTGAAACGTAAGCCCGCACAAGCTCCTGTTGTTGGCCTGTCCTCACTACCTGTGGCGCAGTAGATTTTTCAGATCCATGTGGACAGCTGGCCCGAGGCCATGCTGCATGCGTGGTGGCTCTGAATTCAGATTCTCTCAGAAAGCAGAACCATAAAAAGCCAACACTTACACATATGTAAAGGAATAACTGTGTGCTCACGCAAATGTTTGGATGTTTTACATTGCTCATTGAAAATAATTTAAACTCAACAGAGAAGTGAAGCTTTTCTTTTTAGTTAAAGAATTAAACAGTTGCATAATAAAAAGAAAATCACTTGTGATATAATATGTCTCAATTTATACACAAAGATGTGTGTTAAACATAAAATAAAAGTAACAAAAGCTTATTATTGGGAGAGTAGACGCTAAAATTCCAACCAATGTCTGAAGAAAACAAATCTGTTTGTCACATCTTTAAATACAGCTGCTGTTTGCAGTAGATTTGCCAGGCATGTTTCCCTTCAAGATCTCAAAGATATGGTAGAACTTATGGGCTCACCTGATTTTATGCTGACTTACTCAGAAGTGTTCACAGTTCGACACACCCTCAGGGCTACAGGAAAACCTGTTTATCTCCATTGGTAGCTTTCTTTTAAATTGTACAATGTCACAGTGATTAAAAAAAAGGGAAAATTGTTTTCAATATTGGTTGTGTTTAATGTTAAAAAAATCAGTGGCTGAAATTATTTGTTTTTAAACTCAGAAATGTCTTCTTTATGAGCCTATTATGTATTGTTTGTGTATGTTTTTTGTTTGAATGTAATATGAAGCATATGAGCTGAAAGGTAATTAGGTTTAATTAGCTGGATCAGTCTGGTTATTTTATCCATTAACAAGGGTCTCTGTCTGTCAGACAGAGTTAGGGTCCGATGTTTAGTTTGATCGAATAAACCCAGAGATTTGTATGTCCAATATATACAATTGGGTTTTGTTATTTGGAAATGACAAAAATAATAAAACTTTTGATGATTTGATGATTTTTTTTCATCAACATAATATTTAAGGCACATTCAGAACATGTGCAACATTTTTACTAGTTGTCTGCGTGTTTTTATCTTAGTTTAGGCTAAAGTTTGCATCCCCCTATGTGCCTTTTTAATGGGAGGGGAAGCAAATGTGTATGAAACAGCTAAAACAAAAACGCAAAATAACATATTTGTGTAGCTGAAGCCCTCACATTTTCTGTTACTTTATTTTTTTTGGTCAAAAAATACAGAAAAGTTTCCACGTTAATTTCTGCAAAACAACAGATCAGTTGATAAACTAATTGTTTAAGCTCTACAATAGTATGCGTCTTTACAGATACTGAAAGTTAAACTACTTCATTTTCAAATCACTAATTAAACACCTGCAGTAAAAAACAATTTGTTCACAAATTGTTTAAATACAGCAAGTGCATAAACACTAACATAAAATGAAAAAATCAATAGAAATATTTGAGTAGCGTCAGTGGTTCATGTAACAATCCACTGTCTTAGTAATTTTCTTAGTAGCTTATTTGCCATTTTACGTTATACATACTAGTGTGTAATGGATAGGTCTGATCAAACACATTGAGGAGTGAGGACAGCGGACATTCTTACCTCTCACTTTTCCCTACAGTTAAAAGATATATCCAAAAAATACATTGTGGCATGTTTTAAATTGTTATAGTGAACAGATTGAATGTACTTACCAAATATAGTACTACTACCACCAATATACTAGCACTAGCACTGGAGTATATTTTGTCATAATGTTCCGGTTTTATATAAACCAGAATGTCTTCTTGTTTTTTGTGCAAAGAAAAATCACCACACTTGTCATCTTTTTAACATATATGATCTTCTTTCATGTCATTGCACAACTTCAAGATGACTCATGGAATTCTCTCCAATCACATGCAGCCTTCACTTTTTCCCTGTTGTGTTTGTCCCCATCATCCTGTGGCAGTTTCATTTGTTTTAAATCATCATTTCATCAATGGCAATGAGCAATCTGCAGGGATGCACTGATGACAAAAGTCAAGTGTGTGGGAAAAGGTGGAGTTGTTTGGTTCAGATGTTTGATCACTGCCTAGATACATTTTCTAATATTAGAACATTTCCTTGATTTGCCCGGCTTCTCTGCTGACTGGGGAGCACATGGCCAGAGCAGCAGCCAATCACAGCACAGGATTAGCTTTCCCTCTCTCTAGCAACAGTGAGTTACTTGCTGCCTATTCATTAATTATTTTCCTGTGGTCTCTTTCAGCCGTTTGGACTCTGCTGATAGAAAACTGCTCCGTTTCTTATCTTTCTAGGTTTTTTTGACAGCTTTCTGTTGCTTTCTGCTCTAACTGAATAAAAAGTCGGTAAAAAAAGGATGGATCCAGTGACACTGAGCTCACCAGCTGCTGCTCCTGCCCTGAACTGTGAGCTACTACAACACTATCAGACCAGGAGTGTAACAGAGACGACTCTTTTCACGTCTCATCTGACTTTTTCTGCTCTTGAACTAAATGATCAAAAAGGATTACTTATTGAGTGCTCTCACTGTACACTGCTTTTTCTTCTACTCCATCTTTGCTTGTATTTGACTCTTTGTCTTTTTTTTACAGCATTACTTGGACTATAAACAAATACAACATGGCAACTGTAAAAACGACTGGAGTTTTTCGCTGGCTGAGGATGGGGGGGTGTCACTTCGGGGCAGGACTCTGTGTCTGTTTGGGGGGGGTGAAAAGCAGGTGGAGAGAGGAGGGAGGGGGATTTAGGGTTTGGAGGCGGCCGGGGGGGGGGGGGGGGGGGGGGGGTATGGTGGTGTGAGGATTGCGGGCTGTGGTTGGGTATGCCAGTGCCACGTGTCTAGCCTGGCACCTCTTGCTTCTCAACTCGAAGGATGTTGGACCGAGAGTCTGTCTGAGCCTCTCCGGCTTTTCTCTGAACCAAAAGTGGGGTGAGTCTTGCACTCTGCTGCATCCTGTTATCATGCTAACTCTTAACTATATATTGTTTATTTTTCGTTTTAAAGATGGTTTTCTTGCCCACGAAGGTTTGCAGTCACTGTGCGTTTGCTTTCTGAATGTCATGGGGGGAGAAAGGATAATCCAGACTAAGGTTCGAAAGCGTGTACTTTCGGATTCAAACATGTAAAGGTTTTGATTTGTATTCTATGCTTTTCACCTCATTTAATTCAACCGTATACAATGCATCACTCAAAACATTGTCCATTCAGAAGCGTTTATAAAATGGTTGCACAACATCAGGCCTTGCAAACCAGGCCTATAGTTATTTGGATTTAGACGTTTTGGGGAATTGCCACGAATAGCTCCTGACTCCTGGTTTACAAGACCAGAACTTCCATCCCCCTTGCTGTCTCTTTCACCCTCCCTCTCTACCTGCTTCATCTTGTCAGTGACATCCTTTCATCCCATCTAGAGAGGTTAACAGGACGATTGTCCTTGGTTGGTCCGAAAACCCCAGATATCGTCCGTAATCTGAAAACCCTGATCTTTCCCTTTTCCTCATTGCCAGCTTCATCTACAGTGCATTTGACATTTTGAGTGTAAAGTTTTCAGCTTTTTTATTTTTTTGCCGTGCTGAACTCACAGTTTTACTGTTTATATTCATACTTTTAGTATTTTTTAATATATATTGCATGTTTGATAGATTTGATTAATTTTGATCACTATAACCGATAAAATTGATAAAATCCAGCTATTCGAAATTGTTGTTATGCTGTTATACGGTAATAACTACACATTTAATTAGGCCTTGCAATTATCTTTATCACAGAAGATTCATTGTGTATCCACAGATTGACCATTTGATGAATATAGATTCCATGATCTGGAAACACTTTCTTTAACGTGGTGTTAATAATATTGTGCCAGTCTTTGGTTGCTCCCTTGACTGTCCATGCAGTATTCACATCTGAACTAGACTTGTTAAAGTATGATTTAGCTATTTTGACAAATTGAAGCTGAAAATATTTCAGAGGCAACACAGAGCTGCCTTTTCTCTCTCCTATGGAGAGGGAACTGTTACAGGGACTTCTGCATGTTTCAGAAAATTCTGGTTGCCATAAAGTCGTGGTGCAGGTCTTAATTTACTTGGCATGCTCATTCTGCAAAAACGTTTTCTTCGCCATTTTGCATGGATTTGTTTGGATTCTATTATGCTTACATTTTATTGTATACGTTTATTTCACAGTAAAACTTCTTGTTCCTGTGTAAACTGTGATGTGTCAGTTAAGGCTGTGAGTGTGTGAGTGTAGAGTGGAGGGAATGGAGGCTCCTGTCCAGGGACCCAGTCTGCTGTTGGTTATGACGCAGCAACATCATCCGATCTCTCTGTCCTAACCGAAGACTGCACAAATGCATGAAGCTGCTGCAGTTCGCCATTTTCATGCACCGCTTTAAGCTTCGTTTCACATACGATGCTGGTTGCTTTACGTATGGCTTTTTATCGAATAACGTTGAGCTTTAATCACGATTAAGATAAATTTTTCTGAGTTTCAGTTTTTGTTATTGTAAGGTTTTTGTACTAATTTAAAATCGATTCTCTTTTCTTTATTTTGCTTTTAAGGATGGTCATGATCTCTGTCCAGAACATGTGGAAGCCTGAGAAAACTGAAGAGGATTAAAGACCTTTCCACCCTGCCACTCGCCCTCCAATCAGACCACTTTGACCGTCGAGAGCCAACGACACAGGGCCCTCATCTGGCAAAGGCTTTTACCCGGCTGCCCCAATAGCACCCAGCCAGCAGGTTTTTGCTGCTTGAAAGAGCATGTTGCCTACGCTCTCCCTGTGCTCCATCATCTGGCTCAACCGGGGAATCAAGCTGAGGAAAATGTACCGATCCACCAACACTGGTCAGGTCTGAAACTGCTGTAGCTGCAGACAAAACAGCAGCAGAACGCTATCTTATCAACTTTAGAGAATGCTTCTAAGCTACGGGTGACTCCCTCTCCTTCCCTTTACCCCCCCACCCCCACCCCTGATCCCCCCCCCCCGCCACAAGCTACAGAACTAACACTATCACCAAAA
Organism: Channa argus; assembly: GCF_033026475.1. NCBI lineage: Eukaryota > Metazoa > Chordata > Actinopteri > Anabantiformes > Channidae > Channa > Channa argus. The sequence continues at coordinate 8,010,926 of NC_090210.1, read as the reverse complement.
TTTAGTGACTCAACAACCATTTTGGTTTCTGTGGAGGATTTCAGTAAAGCAAACGCTGTTGTTGCAGTGGCACTCTGACTGCACATCTTATCCTGCGTTTGGTGGCCATTTTGATTCTTGGCTGTCTAACAAAATGGCGGCGGAAGGTTTCCAGTTCCGTGCCCTCTACGCATTTACCAAGGACCAGGAAGAGGACTTGGATCTGCAGCCTGGAGATCTGCTGACAGTCAGCAAGGCCTCTCTGCTGTCCATGGAGAGTTATCAGGAGGGTTGCGTGGAGGAGCCTGAGCACCTTGGCTGGCTCCTCGGGTACAACGAGCGCACCAAGCAAAGAGGCGACTTCCCAGGGACTTACGTTGAGTATGTGGGCCCCGTCAAGATGGTGCTCCCATCAAGTCAACCCAGGTCCCAGCGACCCCTCCCTGCTGCTCCTAGACCAGATTCATCTCAAGGTGAGGGCCTTTGTTAATATATGTCTTGTCTTTTTTTTTTTTTCAGGGTGGCCGTACCACTTCAAGTTCTAAGGTAACTGTGTAATGTCCAAGAATGTGTAACTACTACAACTAATTTCTCACTATTTGAACAAAGCATCACTCTGTTACAATTCGATGTCGGAAAATTTTATTATTAAGCTTTTATATATATAATTAACTTTACATTGAGAGAACATAGTCTTCCACAATTGTTGCAGTTGTTCTGCAAGTAATACACTCCACATGTTTTTCATTTTTCTGTGTTTGGATTTGTTAGTAAGCTTAAATAGCAGAAAATACATAATTAAAAAGCATTAAGCTAAGTTTCAGACATGCTGATGCATACTGCCTGTTGTACTTTTGTGAATTTAGATCTTTCTGGATCTGTTTCCTCAAGGGGGGTGTGAAATATACAAACTCTAGTCTAGTTTTTCCTTCACATAATATTTAACAATATAATACAATCACAAAATGAGAAATTATCTTGACAAATGATCTTATGATGATTTTAAATTCATATTGCAGTTTGTCCAGCATGATGTACAGTATGTGAGGAGATTTCATATTTGTCTCCTTAAAGTGGAAATATTTTTTTTTCTGAAATGACCTTAGAAGATCATTATTTGGCATCAAAATTAATTTGGTCAAATGTGCAGCTTAAACAATTGTGTTTTTCCTAGTTAATTGAATATTTTTGTTAGCAATGCATTTTTTGTGTCATAAAATATTTTAATGCCCTCTAGTTGTTGTGGGTGCTGTTGGTCAGGGACCTTGTGAGTTTTCTCTCACATTTGACAGTGACCTCATGCTGACCTTTTAATCTAGAATTAAAACACGTAATAAGCCTTACCTGTTTGGAAGCACAGTAAACAAACTGCCAATCCTTTTACTGACTGGAGTCAATCATAGAGGTCCGGCATTGATTCTGTCTGTCTGGTTCTCTTTAACATTAAGACTTGTCTTCAGCTCATTTCCACGAGAACCCCTGTCGCTTCTTTACTATGCCTTGTTATTGACCCCCTACTCAACTCTTATTAAAGGATCACACAGTGGCATTTTTTGTTTATCAAAAGCTTATATTGTTTAATAATGTTTTGACAATGACTAATGTTTTAATAGGTGCATTTGTATTTTGTTTAAATGGAGAGAGTCAAGTGTCACATTTTGTTCTACTCAGAGATAGGCGCTCTGTTCTTTCACACTTCTCTTCACTCCCATGACTTTGGGAAACGCCTAATATTTATTCATAACGGTTAGAGCCTGTTCTCAGCTCCAATGGCGTCCAAGTCAAACATACACTTGGCATGGATTGGTCGACCTTAGCAAACTATACTTCAAGTAGAAACTTTGATTTGTTACCAAAGTTCCTCCACTCTCCCAAGATTTCCAGCGTTTTCTCCTCATTTTCTCTTCTGTACATTTGGCTTCAGCTAGGTAATTTATTGCTTCCTTGTACGGGATGCCAGAGAAGAAGGTGCGTAGAGCCAAAATAGATAAATAAAAGTTTTATATCATTTTGCATATTAAAGCATACATTCCTCTCCTGTCAAAAACCATATTCTCTTTAATTTTCTCAATGCTTTTTTTTTATGTCAGATGGGCTAAGTACTACTCTGAGCACGTAGGCTGTGAACTCTTAATTACCTCTGGTTGAGCCAATTGGCTATTCATTGTGGACAACAAACTACACTGGGCCTCATTCAAATTCATTAGTTGGAATTCATTTCTCAATATTTCTGAAAGAAACCTTCTAAAAAGCGGGGGTATTATAGCTCCAACACAAATGTCTACAGAATTCCTAGCAAATTAGATTTCTCCTTGCCAATAATATAATAAAAACTTGAGTGAAGTGAATGTTTTATTGAATAAGAACAGGCCTTCCTTTTCCATTTGAGGCAGGTGAGGACAACGGTGTCCTCGTAATTTGATAGACAGTGAGACAAACCAGTTGGGCAGCATGCATTTGAGTCTTTGATTTGTAGGGACAGAGACAGAAGAACGAAGTGGAACTGTGAGAGGGAGAGAGAGAGAGAGGCAGATTTCTTGGCTCACCACCAAATGTGCATTGTAGATTAGAAATGGTCAAGCCCATATTTTACAAATATCATCTTCATTTCCCTAAAGATACCAAGGCCCTGGTCGTGTTGTGAATAGAGCTATTGTTAGTGTGGCCCATTTACTATTCACAGGGAACGTAATATTTGATTTGGACGGGCAGTACCTCGGACTTGTGGTTAAGAAAGTTCACCAAGATACATGTTTAATTCCAGTGTTTGTCCTTTAACATTTAGTTGAGCATTAAAGTCACAGAAGAATTTAGCACTGATTTGTTTGTTGAAATACAGTATGAAGACACATGTTAGCAGATGGTTTCAGAAGAAACTAGTAAGCGGTTCTGCAAAGCATGAAATTGATGACTACCGGATGAAATAAGTAAGGAATTATGTCTTCTAATGCTAAACCATTAACCCTAAAAAAAAAGCTAGAACCCACATTTATGCAACCGACGAGTTATCAGGTTTCTGCCCGGGCCTCAACAATGTTTTTCCACCTAGGGTGGAATATTTGAGGTGTTTTAGTGATATTTATGTTTCTTGTGACCATTCGTGCTGAGAAGACAGGCATTGTGGAAATGTATCAAGCCTAATTTATTAAAATATTGGTTTTAGTTTAGACATTAGGATTTAATGCTCTTTGATGCTGCGACAGCAATAACTTAACTAAGTGAAATCTTTGTCATGCAAATGTCCACTTATAAAACTTTTATCATAAATCCAGTTAAATGTAGACATTGCCCAAAAAACTCTGGTTTTGTTAGCAGAAATGTTGCTTGTAGCCAGTTTTTTCTAAATCCCTTACCCAGCTTATGGAAACCACTTTTCTCATTTGCATTTATGAAATCAGGTTACTGCAGAACAACACTGAAGTCCATGAAGAAATGTACCAACGTTGTCAGCAGTAGCAGGCAAAATGTAGATTGCTTGTTGGCCAAAAGATGCAAATAGTTCAACTTATTATATTTTTAAGGCTAAATAGTTAATGCATTGTTATATTTAATTTTTCACTGTCTGTCATGTTTCAGCCAAGTTTTATAACTGAAAATTAGGTTGAAATAATTCTGGTAAATGTATAAACTAAAGCGAACCATGTAATGCTGTGGGTACAGTATCATTTCAGTGCAACTAAAGTGATTGATTTACGTACATAATTGAAGATAAATTATAAGCATTCCCCAGATACAGGGGCAAAATGTTTCCTAACTTGCAGCAGAAATAATTCTGCAAACCCAGAAAGGGTCTTTTCTTCTTTTCTCTCCTCTCCCTGGCCTCACTTTAACTGCCTGCTGAAGTGAACCATGGCTTGGCATTTTTGCAAACTCCTCCCTTCGTACTCCCTCTCCTGCCCTCCTTCTCCCCTCTCTCCCTCTTCTCTTCCATCCTCCCTCCCCTTTTTGCAGCCTCTCTCCCTGATTCACATACACGTCTGATACCGTCTCTGGGCAGCTATAAACTATGTTAGCAGGACCAGTTCTCAGAAAGGAGAGGCCTCCACTCACTCTCCATTCCCGGTGCCTTACCAGGAAAACACTTTCAAAGAACCCAAGGAGGGGGGGTGGGAGAGAGGTGCTGTGACAGTAGAAAAAGAGAATGGGAAAGATATGGAGAGGGTGAAAACAAAAGCAGACGAGTTCTATAACGCACACCAAGGCCACCCTGTGCAACTGCAAATACAAGAGCCAGCTGTATTTGCTTTCTCTTCTGACCTATGTATTATTCTCCTGGATTTTAGTAATTTTGTTGGATTTTGCACAGCTATAGAAAGGTTTTTTTTTTATTTTCTTTAATGCCATAGCAGTAAATGAGAACTCATTTAGGCATGAAATTGTCTTCCTGAAAGATTGATGTCATTAGCAAACCAGAAACTGAGTAAAGAACATTTTGTACTGAAAGAAGGTGTGAAGTGTAATCTTGATTCCTGTTTGTTTCTACACTATATTCTCATGAAAACATATTTGACCTTGGGGATCTTTCTTCCTGGCAATAATACTAATAGTAGTAAAGAAAGAAAGTTCAGACATCTGTGTCTGTGAGGGAAATGAACACTTGTCTTAATATTTAAGACGAGTAGAATTTTTGAAACGAGTTTTTATAAGGCCGACCATGTCCAAATACAGTGGGGACATGTGTTTGTAGCTGTTGAAACACTTACACTTTTAGAGGTGGTTTGAAAATGAATAGTGTTACACACTAAAAATGACTAAAGAATGATCAAACAGCTTCAGAGACAGGGCCAAATCCTGCATAAGTACTCACTTACTATGAATGTTGGATTGTTGGTTTATGCAAAGTTACAGAAATTGTCCGGTGCAGCCGCTGTACCTATGACATTCAAATTGTATGGGCTCAGACAGTGTTTGATGTTCAGGGATGCACTTAGTTTGAAGCACATTGACCCTAGTACTTTTAGACTGTAGACAGCAACTATGTAAAACATTTAAATTATGCCAACATTTGCAACACTGTACAATATTAACATAACTTTGTACCATTTAACTACTTGGTATGACATGTACCATTAGACAGCATGCATATAAAACTGTCACTTTAAATCAATTTATCATGACTGAAAAAATCATCCCCCAGCCCATAAAATAGTGTGAACCCAGGGTAATTTTAATTTATTTGGAAACTTTAAAGCTGAAAATGTAAATTGCGGCTTCACAAGTTTTTAAACTTTTTTTTCATATAAACAACAATTTTTTAAGCCTAGTGTTTCTGGTTTCATTTTTTATTTTTTAAATGTGCCTGACTGAATGTTTTTACTGTATTTGCATTAACCGACAGTAGATTTAAAAAAAAAAAAAAAGGTACAAATCAGCCTGCTATTGCAGGTTTTGTAGAGCATTTCTGCATTGTCTTTCCTGTAGAAGCCTGTAGAACAAGTGTTGTGCAGCACTCACCTGTGTTTGTCATAGCTGGAGGGCCTCACTTGTACATGTGCAACTTTTAAGCCTGTTGTGACAAAGGAATGGATAGGCAATGCATCATGGGCAGGCACACTGTCTACATAGTTGGGGTAAAGTGGAGACATGTAGCAGTGAATCCTGACCAGCAGCATGCACACTGTTACACACCATCCGTGAGCCAGGCGCCAACTGGACTTGTCATCGCTGCACACAAGAATTATATGTTTGGAATAAACAGCACAGTTAAAAAAATGTTTTGGCAAATTTTAGCCTCACATCCCACTTGCTGGTAAAAGTTTTTTTCTCTAGTTTTTTTTGCATTCGGGAAAGAGTGAAACATTGAAAGTAATATTATACAAGTATGAAAATAGTGACTAAAAGACCAAAATCCAAAAATTAACCACATAAATGATAATGTCTTGTATTAGTAATCGTATACCCAGTATTTTTCAATAATACATTCACATGTAATGTAAAGTGTTGCAGAGCTGTGGTTAACGTGAGGAAATTCCTGAGGTTTAATTGGACCAGCGAAATCCTGTGAATGGATTCATGCTGTATTTATGTTCTTGAAGAAGCCTCACTTTCTGAGACAGAGCTCTGGCAGGAAAAAAGCAGCAGTATTACATAAGCACACTGATGCAGAAGATACAGAGCAAATATTTTGCTTCACATCGCTTTGCTTCATCCAGCCTGCTTTTGCCTGCCTGTTGCTTGTCTTGGACTGACTGAGCACGTCAGTGCAAACACACAAAGACAGGATCTGCAACATTCGTCCTACCTTCACACTTTTAGCCTCATGTTTAGATAGCACACATCGGGTGAATTTTTGTATTTATTTATGTATTTTTTTTTTCACTAACAAAGTTGTTCTTAATGTAATGACTTCAAAGCTTCTCACAGTCATGAGATCTTACCTGCAAAAATTTCTTACATTGAATGCAAGCAATAACAAAACATTTTAGGCCTTGAATACACCAAAACTCACTTTTTAAGGGCAAATCTGTATTCCCTGTCACAATTTTCTCTCTTTATTTTCCCCCCTTCTCTTTATGTTTCTCCCATTGGCTACTTCTCAGGGCATGTTAAGACATATGCCTGTCTTCCAGCGTGCACTCTGCCAAGGAAGTGGTTTTAATTGACTAACAAACTTGCTCTTTTTTTCTCTCCCTCTTACTGCCTTCTCTCATTTTCCATACCATTCCAAAATTTTGAGGGCTGGGTTGCAGCTGTTTCAGCAGGAAAAGGGAAAAAAGAGCCCTTCTTCCTACAACATTAACCGTAGAAAAAAAGGTTAGAAAGATACAGTAAAATTAAATGTTTATTAATGTTTTTATGTAGCAATGAGAATCAGTTTTGGTTAAAGTATGGCAATTAAAGTACTCCCTTCACTCCCCTCCCAACTATTGGAATTGATTTATTTAATATGCAACATTTGTACTAATTTATCTGTTTAATGTAATTCTTCTTTTCTATTGCCTCCAGCCAGCTGACTAAGTAATAAATTGATCTTTGAAAATTTGTGAACAGTCCAAAAACAAGATACATTTAACCCAATTAAACAGATAAAAACATTATGCTTATTTGTGTTTTTATTATAGAAAAACTATCCAATAAAATAATTGCTAGGTGCTTTGTGAACCTCTAGAATTATGAATTAATTTAAAGGTAAATAAGAGTCAAGTCTGGAAATACTACATTATATAAATAAAAGAAATCTGAGTAATTTACTATCTACTATCATAGTCTGATCTTAAAGTATCTGATGGCTCAAACAAAGGAGATTTTCTGACCTTAGAAGAAGAATTGTTGATGTTCAGTGGACTGGAAAGGGTTACAAAAGGATTTCTAAAACTTTGGAATCCTCCAGTAGACCGTCAGGCAGATCCTGTGCAAATGGAGAACATTTAACACCATTTGTACCATCTGCAGGAGTAGTCTGCTTTAGCAGGAAAACAAAAAGTCAACTAACACAGATCACAATCAGAAAAAGGCATGTAATAGTCCAAGAGGTCACAAGGAACTCCTGGGTCACCTCTAAGTAGTATCAATGTTCACAGTAACTCTGAATAACGATGGTTTGCCTGGCAGAGTTGCAAGGAAGAAGCCCTTATTGTCTAAAATGAACATTACTCCCCATGTACAGTGTGCTTTGGGCTATATGAGTAAGCTAGAAGGCTGTTGGTAAAATGTTCTGTGGATGGAGGAGAACAAAGTAGATCATTTTGGATTGAATGAGTGCCATTATTTTTGGGGACAATCACATTACAGCATAAGGCCCTTCTCCCATCTGTAAACTGAAGTTAAATAGGAAGTAGGTCATCCAGGTCAACAACCATAAACACATAAGTTGTTCTACCAAAGAATAGTTAAAGGAGAGGAAATGTGATGTTTTGGCATTACCAAGTAAAGGTCCTGACCTTAATCCTCTAGAAATGCTGCGGAAAGAGCTGAAGCAGGCAGGCCATGCAGGGAAGCCAACAAACATCCCTGAGTTAAAGCTACTCCGTAAGGAGGAACGGGGTAATATCCCTCCAAGCCAGTGTGCAGGGCTGATAAACAGTTAATGGAAACTTTTAGTTAAACGTTTAGCGCAATATTTTAGGTTTGGCTTAGGTTGACACGTTGCTATGTCAGTTCAAGTGAAGTGAGACAAAGCGCAATGGCTTTCCACATCAACTGAGATGTACAGGATCCATGCGACTTAATGGCAGCTGAACACATCAGGTATCTGTGTGGAGTAATCAGGAGATTGTAACATTTGTCAAATTATACAAGAAAAACAAACCATATTTCTATATTTCATTATCATGTTTTCTACTTTTTATTAATGTTTGATGTTTCACTATGCTCTCTTTTAATTACATAATTTTGTTGCAATCTCCTCTTCTGCAGTTGGTTATTGGCACTCAGCTGGTTGTTAAAAATTACCACTGCTAGCTGTACACCTCAACAAAGCAGCTCCTACAGTACATGTCAGGTTAGTTAGTAGGAGGTTTCTAATATTTAGTTCGCTCTTATTATATCCTGTCTTAGAATATTAAAATCCTTTTACAGTGTTTCAGTCTGTGAGAAGCGTAAACATATTTAAACCCATTACTCAAATAGCACTTCCTAGATTGTTTTTTGTTTTTTCCAATTCTCCATCATCGCAGCCATGTCACTGTTTTTTTGTCATTATTACAGCTTGGGGAGGAGACCCAAGAGATTGCTTTCAGTCAATAATTTCTTTTAACCACGAGGACAATCTGTCCTTATTGTGCCAAAACTTAGCAAACCTTAATGATAGCTCTGGTCAGTTGGAAAATAGTTTTGCCAATAGGGCAGTCAGATCAGAAAATGTCTTGTTTTGCACAGCATTAAAAAATAATGTATTTATATCTTAAGCTAGGTCTTGCAATTAACTTGCAAAAACCTGCACTGCACACTGCAGAGACAAACTGTGATCAAAGAGGAAGGAGGTGGGGCCTGTGAGCCAAAATGGCCACCAGGGATAAAGAAGTAGCCGAGGTCTGTGTTTGCGCTCACTACAGAACTAGAGACTGCCGGGCAAAGTTTTCATGGCAGGCATGGAGACAGACAGAGGGAAAGACACAAAGACTGTTAAAAAAAGAAAAAGGAAAAGGGAGCACTTGAATCAAAACATAAGTCGATGAGACCAAAATGTAAAAAAAAAAAGAGAGTAAAGAAGCAAGACAGAGAGTCGAAAAGAGAAGAACAGGGAGACTGAGAACAAGAACTGGAGAGAGCGAGAGGGGAATGGAATGTGCTGATGCTGCAGTTCTTGCCTGAACTCCCAAATTAATAATCAGCAGCGGTTTAGCCGAGTCGTGCCAGGAACAGGAGCCTACTGCCAAGCCCAGGCCAGGCTAGGCCCTCCCTGCTCAGAGTGTTACCCTTGCCCCTCACCCTTGCCTCACCCCTCTTCCACCCCCAGTTCACAGTATTGCTCCCAGGCAGAATAGGAGGGGCTACCTGCCTGTCCTGGCTGGGCTGGGCCTGGCACACTGCCACAGGGCTTTTGCTTGTTCAGGGGTTTTGATTAAATCCTTTATTGTGCTCCACTCACGCAAAGAGCTAAGGCGAAACGCCAAGCAGGACGGAGAGGTGGGGAAGAGAGAAAGTGAGAGGGGAGAAAAGATAAGTGGGGGGAAAAAGAGCGATGGGAGGGAAATGGGATCTCTTTTTTTTCTCTCCCTTGCTTTCTCCTTTTCACTTTCTCTTGGACTGAAAAGATTTTTAATTTAGTCTGTGGGGAGTTGTAAAGTAGATAAAGTTTTTGCTCAACATCAGCAGTCTGTTTTTTGTTGCCTTTTTCTAAGCAAACCTCTTTTTATTATTTAGTACAACTGTTCTGTTTTTATCATCCTATGTCTCATCAGCTAGACTTTCAGAGTATTGTACAAACCATCACAGTTTATTGTGTTTGATTTAATTCATTTTTTGGAGGATTTTAAAATAATGTGCAAGAAAATAAATTCAACTAAACTCTCCAGTGGTTTTTGCAAAGCAGGTGGTATTCTTGGAAAATTCATACTAAACTCCACTTGATACATTTTGCAGCATTTAATTTATACTCATAATTTTTAATGTTCTATGTCTCTAACTGCTCCTAGTTATCAGTGCCTATGTCAGCGCTGCTGGTCTTTGAGGTTTTGTGCCAGAAGTGTAACAGTGATTTGTGTTGTTGTTTCAGCTGTTTCTATGCTGGACCTGAGCGAGCAGTTCACACCACCCGAGACGGCTCCCCCCGTCCTGATCAGCCTGATCCAAGCCATAGAGAAGAGGGGTATATCCATGTCTACCAGCCAACATATTCCTCTTTCTCACTTTCTGTCTGTCAATCTTTCCATTTATGTGCGAGTGTCTCTCTCCTGCCATCTGCCTCTTGCTCTCATGCCATCATTTTCACAAGTATAGATGTGTAGATATATCGTGTAGATCCAGTTTGTTGGCTTGCATACACATGTTAATGCATACTCCTAATAGCTCCTCCGTTAAGGGCATGATATAGATTTTCTACTTTAAAATTGAATGTGGTCAAAGTCTGAGCAGATATTATTGGCCTGAGAGTCCTGCACAGTGGCTTTCATTCACACTATGTTATTAACAAATAGAACACAGTGGGACTCCATTCACAGTTTTTGTTTCTGTGCTCCTTTTTAATTTCTCTCTGTCCCTTTGACACACAAGCGCACACACACAAAGAGAAAAGTACAGTGCATCAGGAACTAGTGAAACATTTTAAAACATTCTACACAATTTTAAACCTTTTAAAAACAGTGTGGAGTGAGGTTAAGCAAATTACATTTATAATGTTTCAAAACTGTCCCACTGTAATTTGCAGTTTATTTTTTTACAGCTGTGCATAGTGACTCCCTATGTGTTTGACCCTAGCAGCACATTAAGAAACATTTAGTATGTATGCTGTCTTTTTCATGTATGGCTAATTGGTATATTGTCCTGTGTGCACACATCTGAAAAATAATTAGTTTGTGGTATGCAATCATGACTTACATATAGAGGAGTATGTTATATGGTATTTAAAAATAAAAAGGCTAGATTAAATATCATTCAATTCATTCATATGCACATTATCATTCAGATAGTGGTGTTCTGGTAAATATTTTAACCCAGTTATCTACCAGAGGGGCGACAGGAGGTCTGTCCTTAAATGTACATACTGTAATGTTGCAGTAGTATTGAATTACTTTCCAGTGTTGCATGCTCACACGCAGACTGTATGGTGTGGTTTTCACAACTACCTGAGAGGCAGGTTTGTCTCAAGGAATTGGCTTATAGATGCATGCTGTCTAGACCCAGTGTTTTTTTTTTTCAAGCCTGGGCAAAGACTAATGTAGTCATTCAGAGTTAAATGTTTTCTTGGGGGATATTTTCACAACATGTGCGAAATCTCTCTCTCTCTCAATCTGCTGAGACGAATTTCATCATGTCAGTTTTCAGTTTAGAGTTTTAATTTTCTCTGTTGCGTCTGGCATTCGGAGTCACCAAATGAATTGCACATTTTCTTCAAAATGAAACACTTAATACAGAAACATGTGTTGGCTCTGCTAATTCAAAAACATTTCAAGGACCACCTCTCCACCAATTAATTTATGACTGACTCTTTTTTGTATGTGGACTGGAATGAACACAATACACTGACATGCTGTGTTGAGTATTAATCATTTTTTCGTGCAGGCGCTTTATCACATACATTTTGTTTACTTACAAACTGACTTTGTACAGCTAATTGTTGAAAAATCTTTCAGTAGACCATATAATTGAAAAATATAGAGTCATTCACTTCATCAGAGTGAGCTACTAGCAGCAGTGTGGAGCATGTGTATTTGATTGTTTTTTTTGTTAGTTTGTTTTATTACTCTCTTTTCCCTTTCTTGACTGTGTTCTGTTTTTTGTGCTTGAAGAGATTTCTGATCGATTGAGCTTGTTGTACCCCTACTAAATGGCTCTCTCCGTCTTTCTCAGGTCTAGACTTCAAGACATTGTACAGGACAACTAGTTCTTCCGGTTCAGAGAGTCCAGTGTACAGCCTGAGCTCGGGTGCGTTAGGGTGACACTAAATTGGATTTTCAGAATGTTTTAATTTAATTTAATCTTTTACTCATGGCGTTTCTTTAGTTCCTCTACCTTGTTATATGTTACATCTCACCTGCCTCTTTTAAGTCCAAAAACAATATAACTCGTTCACTTTTCCCTTGATCTGAACTTATGACCATTACGTCATAGCACTGCTTCCATAAACTTCCTTAACCCAATTAAAGTAAAGAGGCAAACAAACATAACAGATTCCTCTGAGGTAAATAGAATTGACTTTGGTAAAACTTACAAGTAGCCTCTAAATGTCTTCTTATATGTCTTTGTGGTTCAGAGAATGACATGTGTCAGAAAGATGTGGGTTACCTGTCTGAAAGTGTCCTGCATTACCTGAGAGACCTCCCCTCGCCCCTCATCCCAGCCTGTATCTATCCTCACCTTCAAACTGCAGTCACGCTGCAGCAGCAGGTCCTACAGCAGTCAGCAGGTACATCTTATCTCAAGAAGAAATGCTTACTGAGGTCATCAGTTTTTCCATTTAAGAAAAGATGTCATCATTTATGTATTTTTTTACCATAGTGGCTTGTAAAAGGACAGTTACAGAGGTCTTCTGTCATAGTGTTCCTTTCTTGTCTCAGATTGGGAATGCCTTCAACATGATCTGATCAGAACCTCCTGTTGCATTCTACTAGCTAGGATTTTCTGGGATTAAGTGTGTCATTGTCAAGAAAGGTAGAGACACTCCCCCCTTCAAAGGGGATGTCACTGAGCTCACAGTCATTAGAAAATCAGAAAAAAATCAGAAGTTCCAGCATACACATTCAAAGCCGTCTGTCTCTGAGGCCTAGTTCAACTGTCCACTGACATGAGTGCAAACGCCGGGCACTTGGTTCTCAGAGTGTAGAGTTTTTGGAGAGATTCATTCTGTCACCAACCCTGCCACCAAACAATAGTTTGAACCCCAGAATGTAGCAACTGTAGAATGCAGCAGTACTATTTTCAGTCACCGTATAAGATTGGCAGGACTCCCCAATAGTAATACCTCTTTTAGAGTAGCAGTACCCTTTCAATAACATTCGCGGTTTTCAATGGCTATCTTTAAACCATAAAAAAGTAACAATACTTAGATTTTTAAACCACCTGGAAGTCCAACACGCCCAGTTGGACCTTAATATCACAAACATGGAGTAGGATGTTGGACAAACCAGAAAAGTATTGTTTTAAAACATTGCTCCAACTACACGTGATCATAACTTGAACAACAAAAAAAAAAGTCTATAATACATAACATTAACTGTGTTTGACACTTAAGTCCTACATGTCTAGCATACACTGAAAAACCCATGGTATGAGTTTTGTTACTCAATTCTAGAAAATTAAGTTGATCTGTACTTGAAATTTTTTGGGCAGTGTAGTAGAACAGCACAAGCCCAAAAATAAGCTGAATGCGTCTAATGTTGTTGTACTTGTTGGCCTTTTTATTGCTTCAGTAACTATAATCTAAGAATTGCACGAGGCCCAAATTGAGCCTTGCGGCTGATTGAGGTCAGTCTCATGTCAGCATTGAGAGAATAGAGTCAAGTGTCAGGAGAGCATTGAAGCATGTTTGAAATGTTACAGCTGATTGTCCTGTACACAAAGGAGACCATGAGTTAATTTCAGATATATACTAGACCTATGTGCATACATCAAACCCACTGGCCATATGTTGTAAAATACAAAATAATAAGAGACTAAAGATCAAAGACAGTCTCCTCAAGCTTTAAAAACACTGTGCAATTAAAATGTACATATACAGTGTTTAGGGTGAATCACATTTAGATCCTCTGCATAGTTATTTGGATTGCTCTTCCAGATGGTGCTGTAGCTGGTAGTCATGACAGAGAGGTGAGCCTGGTCCTTGAGAGTTCTGCCACCATCCCTCTTCATCACCGTCTCACCCTGCAGTACCTCCTCACACACTTAGCCAAGGTAACCAAGGCGCAGGTCAGCAATGGTCTGGACACACACACACTGGGAAAAATCTTTGGACCACTGCTGATATGGACAGGCCCCTCTACTGCTTGGTAAATTCTTCTATGAGATATTTTTAGTAAATTTAAATGTAGCAAATGTAGAATTTTGATCTGTTGAATGTGTCTTGGTAATGTTACATTGTCACATGATTGGTTTGCAGGATGTCATTCGACGAGGATTTCCCTACTCTTGTGGTGGAGAGACTGTTGATAGAGAGAACTGTGGAGCAAGACCTCACTCCTCCAGGTGTGTATTTTTTTAATAAGTCTGCTCAGATCTGTTTGCAATATGTTACAGCTCAAAGATGTTTTTGTGAATATAAAAATTTCTGGTGTGTATTTTTTTAATAAGTCTGCTCAGATCTGTTTGCAATATATTACAGCTCAAAGATGTTTTCTGTGAATATAAAAATTTCTGCTTAAATAGACTGCAAGTAATTTCTAATAGTTTCAAAATATTTTCTTAGAGACAACTGTTGTCTCCATTAGTGGTTTTTCAGGCTGCTGCATTCATTCATTTTATTAAAATAAAGATTTTCACAATGGTGTGTGTGTGTGTGTGTGTGTTTTTGTTTGTTTGTTTCCAGTTCTTCCAGCAAAGCCTTTCAAGTCAAAAATGGTACCATCAGCCATGACAGATACAAGCAGTTTGCTGAATGATGCTGAGTGGTACTGGGGAGAAATTTCCAGGTAAATAATGAACTTAGACTGTATTGGTTCAGGGGAAATTTGATCACAGTAGATTTCCATCTGTTCAAAGCATTCAGTTGTAAAACAAATGTGGCAAGTAAGTCTCCAGTTAACATTTGTACAATCCTCAGTTTATTAAATGGTGAAACCATTAATATAAATACTATTTAGCAGATTTCAGAAATTTATTTCAGTGCTGATTTGTGATTGTATAGATTATACCATTTTCCTGTTAAATTGCAGCTGGTCACAGTTACTGGTCATAAACCAAATAACCCCTATAAATAAATTTGCAGAGAGGAGGTGAATGAGAAGCTGAGAGACACTCCAGACGGCACTTTTCTGGTCCGAGATGCCTCAAGTAAACTAGAGGGCGAGTACACTCTCACCCTCAGGTAAAGCAGCACATCTAGTTTCTTGTTGCCATGTTAACGTTGCTGTTTCTCACACTGTATTTTATTAATGGATTGTGTCTCCCCCTACAGGAAAGGGGGGAACAATAAGCTCATAAAGATATATCACCGAGACAGGAGGTACGGCTTCTCAGAGCCTCTTACCTTCCTGTCTGTAGTGGAGCTCATCAATCACTACCGCCATGAGTCTCTGGCCCAGTACAATGCTAAGCTGGATACCAAGCTTCTGTACCCCGTCTCCAAATACCAGCAGGTTTGTAACAAATATGTAGCAGTTTGTTGATTGTTGAGTAAGTCTTTAAATTCACTTCACAAACTTTTCCTTTATTTACAGCGAAGTTGATCTCATTTCTTTTGTGAATAACACCAAGAACGTTACCCCAGATGAATTGTACTTTGCTTTTCAGAGTTATGTTATTATGTGCTTTTTACATGGCTCAGCTAGTGAAGGAGAACAGTATAGAGGAGGTGGGTGAGCAGCTGAAGGTCTATCACGAGCAGTACCAAGAGAAAAGCCGCGAGTACGACTGTCTGTACGAGGAATACACACGTACCACACAGGTACGAGTTTGACACAAAGAGATAAAAACACACACAAACTGTCCACACATGTACATACAACAAACACATACAGTCTGTCCTGAAGAATGAGATACTTAGTCACAGGTTGTCTTTTTACCTTTTCCGAACAGGAGCTGCAGATGAAGCGCACGGCCATTGAGGCTTTCCATGAGACCATTAAGATCTTTGAGGAGCAGAGTGAGACTCAGGAGCGCTACAGCAGAGAGTCTTTGGAGAGATTCCAACGTGAGGGCAATGAAAAGGAGATTCAGAAGTATGTTGTATGCATAGGTTTCCGAATAAACCAGCATAAACTCAAATCAGACAAACGCAGCACACTGTAAAAAAAAAAAAGAAAAACCCAAAAAACTAAGCAATACTATGCTGCTATACCAGGTTAGCATTTTTAAAATCATTTCATAGAAATGTTTTTATTGTTCTCTCAAATAAGGATCCAGAGCAACTCAGAGCGTTTAAAATCTCGTGTGAAGGAGATCCACGACAGCAAGCGCAAGCTGGAGCAGGACCTGAGACAGCAGGTCTCTGAACACAGAGAGATTGACAAGAAGATGAACAGCCTCAAGCCAGATCTCATGCAGGTCCGCAAGATCAGAGACCAGTATTTGATGTAAGGAGAAAGAATTAAAAGTTTACTCCACACCTGAATTGTATGTGCATGCACTTATTTTTACACAACAAGAATCAAACGGTCTGTAAACATAAAATCTGTTGTGTTCTGGCTTTGCAGATGGTTGACACAGAAGGGGACAAGGCAGAAGAAAATCAACGAATGGCTGGGCATAAAGAATGATGCTGATGAGTAAGTGTGTGAGATGAAGTAACACATTAGCAACTTGTGTTGTCATGACTTGGTGCTGTAGTATCTTCAGCTGTAATTTAGACAGCTAGTGGCGCTCATTGTTTTGTTCTTAGTGTGACACATGCGGTGTTAATCACATTTTTTGTAATGTTTGCCTCAGTGTTTGCTGCACTGTATCTGTGCTTCCAGCTCCTACTCACTGGAGGAAGACGAGAGCTCGCCCCATCACGATGAGTGTACCTGGTATGTGGGTGATATCAAACGAGCGCAGGCTGAGGAAATGCTGAGAGGCAAATGCGATGGAACGTTCCTCATCCGTGAGAGCCAATCACAGAAGGGTTCCTACGCCTGTTCTGTAGTGTAAGTTTGGCTCGAAGATTCACCCTGAAATGTGTTTCTAAACACTGTAAAAAGTATTCATCACAAGGCTTTCTTGATAGTAATTAAAAAATTTGCTTCTTGGGCGAACATTAGCAGACCACGACCAGTCTTGCATCTGTACTTTAAATAAAAGGCTAGATCCAAATTCCGGTTAGCTTAGCTTAGCCTAAAGACTGAAAAATGCAGAAGCAGTTGCCCTTATGCTGTCAGAAGATGACAAAGTCCAAATATTTGCATCTCTACACTATTTTTCAGTTTGGTTCCAATGATTCTACTTTGGGGAGTACATATGTATGTATGGGATTAAATGTCCCTCTACCTTCATAATATCAAAACAATTCTATTCAGCTTAGATAGCATCGTTTAACTATTTTATTACTGACAGCAGTCCTATTAGAATGCAGAAAGATACAATTAAACATCAAGTTTACATGATTGCAAATGTTCTCACATAAATTCCTTGACATTTACTATTTGCAGCTCAGTTTCTGTCTTTTTTTATTATACTTCTGAGAGATTTCAGTGGCTTTTGTTTGATAACTTGTGGTAGAAAGTGGGCTTAAATAGAAAAGAGGGTCAACAAAGGTCCACAGCTAAACCTGAACCATGGACGTTGCCTTTACATGTGCTGTAGCCATCAGTCTCGACCAGTTCATGTTCTAAAGACACATACGCCAAAAACTAAATAGTAAATCTGATAGACATTGTTTTTTTATCTGTACCCATTCTGGGAAAGGGGAGAAATGTATCAATTTTAGAGGACACTGTAAGTAAAAATTTTAAAATGTTTTAGAATGATGCTAACATGATCTCTGTTGTTTTTTACAGGGTTGAGGGTGACACCAAGCACTGTGTCATCTACAAGACAGTCACAGGTTATGGATTCGCTGAGCCCTACAATCTGTACTCGTCTCTCAAAGACTTGGTGCTCCACTACAAAAACATCTCTTTGGTCCAACACAACGACCAGCTGAATGTAAATCTAGCCTACCCAGTCCTAGCCCGCTCTCAGAACCAGAACCAACACCCAAGATGAAATATTAACCAGCATCGTAGGATCCTAACCAGGGTGGGGAAACTTAAATTTCACTCACTGGGGGAAAACAACCTTTAAACAGTAATTTGTTTTGTTTTTAAAGTGGCAGGTAAAATAGACTTGTTTTAAAAAAACTATTTGGCTGGAGGCTGGGGCTGATTTTCCACACCAACTCCAGTCAAGCAAAGAGCACTCCTTGCTTACAGCATGGCTTCAAAATAAGCACACTTGTAGCAGTAACTAAGCATTGTAAAGTTAGCCTGGTTGATGCACTAAGTTTTCAAAGTGTTACATTAGCCAGTACTGACTATACAGCGTCATTTATGAAAAAAGTGAGAAATCTACAAGAAAAAAACATTTGATACAGACAAAAAAAAAAAAGACACAAAGGTGTTTAAAGTAGAACAAGATAAGCACACACAAATAGTTTTCTCAAGATCATGGAGAAGAACAGAAGAGACCAGATGGTGGGATGATGGTAAAATGTACAGGAGGCACTTTTTTTTTTTTTTTGTTGCCTTGAACACGTGATGATGACTGTCCTTAGACAAAGGCCCGATCTGTCATCCCCAGACTGCCTGCAACCTCTCGTAGACAAAAGCCTGAGCTGTCATCTGCTGAAAGGACTGGCTTGGCCGAACCAGGCTGCTCACTTCACACTTACAGGAGGCTGAGAAACCATGGACAAAGGGGGTGTAGTCACTGGAGCCTGGGGGCGGAGGGATGTGGGAGGGATGGGTAGAAAAAAACGCTGCGGGTAATGGTTTGGGGGATTTAAAAATGTTGGATTAAATTTAAAGCTTGCTTGAGTGCCATAGTAATAGTTTTGAATGAGCACAAGCCTGTGTCTACAATAAGGGGGCACAATGTGGTAGAAAGGAGGAAGAGAAGGAAGGAGGGAATGAACAATTGATTACATAGACACAGCTACAGCTTTAAACAATACGAAAATATAAGTATATTTTTATGAAGTTATCTTTATTTCCACCTGCTTTGGCATGTTGTTCTCTCAGTAGGCCTCCTTTGGAAATGATAAGGTACAATGTACACTAAATACAGGGCATAAATTCATAGTGCATATATTTGGTATCTTGTGAATATAGAAATATTTTTCAATTACTATATACTGGATGGAGAGGTACATTGATAAATGCAGTTTGACATGTTTAAGGTTTCCTTCTAAATGGCAGTTGGGGAAAGATTCCTGCATCAAACATCATTTTGTTTTCTCATCCTTTTTAATACTGTAGCACCTGTAGCCACTGACTTAAGGCATAACTGTTAGTGCTCATCTTATGTGTCTGTCTCTATACGCTAAAGACACTTGCAGAGCATCAGTTTATGTGGTTATTTTATCTTTGGTACTGTATTTACTTCATCTCTAGTCAGATTAGACTGTTTTAATGGTACAGTGTTCTTTGCAGACGTTTATTGTTGTTTTACTTTTTTTAACGCCAATTTACTCACGGTACTTCCTTGCCACTTGCGCTTGACTGTTCATTTCATCAGAAGCTTGAGTGCAAGGCTGTAAAACATTGATGTACAGAAAAGAAAGCAGTAATATAACTCATGTACAGTAGAGTTCAGACACACATCCAGTCAGTGTATGTGACTTTATACAGTTTCATTGCTATGTTTCCTTAGGTTTCAGAATATTTTTTGCTCTTAGATTCTGTTTAGGGATCCAAGTATCCATCTAATGTGAGCCAAATGAAGGATGTTTTTTCATGTAGCAAGAAACAGAAAAAAGAACCAGTCTTTTTGCCATTTAATGTGGCCTCTGTGGTCTGAGAGATTATCTAGTATAGGATGCATGACTCCTTCCTTTAGGTTTTATGTTTGTGTGGGTGTTTTTTAAACTTGATTGAAAATTTGTGGTGCGTATACAATACAGTGTGTGGTAGTACAATGCACAACACAGCCATTTGTGGATGATTGGTTTAACAGGTTGAGTTTTCACTTCAGTTCCCTCCTGCTGTTCTTTTGCAGTGGCAGTGAATTTTTTTACGGTTTCCCTCATAATCGTTTGGCTTGAGGTAAAGATTGTACCACCTTTATTCTGTATCATTTGAAAAAACACCAATCATTTGTATAGAGGCTGCGTTATTCAGTAACTAATAGGTGATCAAGGAAAATGTGGAAAAAGGTGTCACCTGAAGTCACTTTTTTAAATTGACTTAATATAAATGTTTCTTGAGATTAATTCATATAATCTCTCAGATTTCTTACACATACAGTAGTACACTACATTTCCTATAAGTTTTAAAAATGATTTTATAAAAATGGCATTGAAAAATCAAGTCTTTCTAAATACTGCATTGTTTTAAAGGTTGTACCTCTGATTATGAAAATTAATGAGTAAATCAAACCTACACCTTTCATCAGCAGTGCTAAGCTTCCAACAGATACATGGCTTTCTAGCATATTTTCATTTCTGTATTATATTATTGTATTGTATTATAATATTTCTTCTTGAAATTCAGGCATCATTTTTTCTAACAGACCAATCCAATTTAGAAACGGATTAAAACTAAATCCAAAAGGTTTAAGTCAAGACATCCCATTGATTTCAGTCAGGGCAAATCAGATGTACTGTACTTTGCACAGTTCTCAGCAAGTAGAAAATCAGAACATTTAAACTTTAAGGACAGCAGTGCTTCTGAGTAGAGGGCTATAAAAATGTGAGTGGGAAAGAATAGAAGTGCCTTTAGTCATTGTGTTAAGCTCATCTTCTTATTGTCACTGGAGTGTTGCTCCACAAGATGGTGCCAACACCACATGCTGTGCCCCATTATTTACACATTAGCAATTTGTCTAAAACCTAAGTGTGTGTGGCAAATGAGCACCATTGTTGTGTTTGATTGTGTAGTGTGTCTGTGTGTTAAAACATGTAATTGATCAGAGAGAGTCAGATTTTAGTTGTGCCTCTTTGTTACATCTATAATTGTGACAAATTCCTTCTTCCTGGTGGGGGGCTGTACAGTAGCTTGGTGCATTCTCTCACTATGCACCAAGCTGACACTCATTTTTTATTTGTCTGGTATGTTTCTAAATCAAACTGAGAAAACATAGAAATGTGAACCATACACACCAGTGGCCCAGTCCAGTTGTTTGAAGCTCATTAATAAGCTCTTAGGTTAATGCATGCTGCATTTCTCAGTGTTTTCTATAAGGAGTCAGTTCCTTTGCGAATGGGCCTTCTGGTTACATAACCGGCCACTGCTGGCACATCCATTATCCAGTTTGTTGGACCAACACTTTTGTAAATGCACTTTTTTCGGTTCTATACACTCAAGCTAGTGTGTCTAATGCCCAGAAATCATAAACTCCCAGACGGTGGTGAACCGCAAATGTTCATAGTGTTTTTAGTTGAGAGTTTTAAGGTTTTTCAATACAGTATATCAGGTGTGATTGACATTTTCATTTATGATATTGGAATATACAGTGTACAGCATATGCTTTTGTTGTTTTTGGGTCAACAATTGTCATGTAATTTTAATGCTTTTGGCTGATTGCAATGTTTTCATTGTAGAGTTAGTTTTACTCTGTGGACTGTATAAAGTCTTTAATACATTTCAAAACATTTTTAAGGAGAGCTGCTGGCTCATTATGCAATTTGTGTCCACAAAGCAAAATTGTCCAACTTAACAAGACAATTTAGCTCATTTTTACATTTTGTTTTCCCACTTACTCGTGTGGTGGTAATGGTAGTGGTATCAGGTTACCCCTAAAAAAGTTCACAGTAAGATCTGTGGATTATTCAGGATAACCAAAACTTTGATTCTGTAAAATAGAAATGGCTGTTGAATATTTAAAATGCAATTTTTTAAGTATTTTAACAAGACAGATATAACTGGTGTCGACCATTAGTGTACAGCACTTACACAAGTGCTGACAGAAGTTGGATACTGTATGTCTGACCTCAGCATAATGAAGTGAAACTCAACGCATGGTTTGATACCACCAGGGGTGAAACAGATAAACTTGCTTCAGTGCTTCCATTTGTTGCGTTTAGGTGGACTTAAGTGACTGCGAGTAATCTGTGTTTACATGCATTTAAGAAACCCAGTAAAAGGAAATCCACTTTGTGGAAAATAAAATTTCTGTCGGACTTTAAGTGGACTTGCCACGATAACTCGTTAACGATTCTTACACTGGCTGTAATCACCCTTCTCCCACAGGAATCCACCTGGGGGAAACCAGGCTTCCCGTATACTTAAGAAATCTGCTTTTCCGAGAAAGCCGACTATAACCTGGTTACTTGATTCCATGTAAACGCATTGTGGCAGTGCTGTAGAAAAAGAAAACTGAACAGTTTCTTACATCACTTGTTAAGATGAACATTTTTGCAGTTGAACACTTTCATTTGCCATACAGTATATGCTATGGTGTCTAATAGCTAGAAGCAAGCAACCTAAGTAGCAGTGAAACCTGATCACACAGTAAGACGGGCATGAAACAAGCAGAAGCTGTTGCTGTTTTGTGGTTTAACTTGGAGTTGAGACTTGAGTCCCGTTTTTGCCAGATATGTCTCTTAAAACTCAAAGCTTTCATGCTGCTCATCTCTTAGATATGCATTTGTGTCAGAGCTTCTTGAAAAACATTTTCTATATGACAAACGATGATTCAAAAAATTAAATATTTTTTCCATTAGCTTTGGTACACTGTTAATGATATTTCTTGAAATAGCCTCATACACAAAGCACATCTTTCACTAACTACAAAGAACAAGTATATTTGGTGTTTATTAAGGTTTGAAGAATGACATACTAGAGGATATTTTGAAATATATACTTAGATATCTATATTTTTGGATGATAATTCTGATTTGGATTGTGCTTGAAACAAATCAGAATGAGGCTTTGATGTGAACATGATATTTAGACTTGAGTCACAGCTGCTTTGTATTTGAGCAGTTATTAAAAACACAAGCATTTTTACTAATCAGTTGCAGTGAGCTTCATCATGATCAGCAACAACCTTAGTGGTTACAGTTGATATACATATATGTAGTTTGTAAGCATGATTATCAGGTGCGTTCAGAAGATTAAGCAAGCTCATGTACAGTACATGTGTTTATATTTACAGAGCTCAGTCTATTTGTTAAATGCAGTTTTGGCTGATTTGCATTTATTAAATATTAGAAAAAAGTTTCTGTTTTTTGTTTTGTTTTTTTCCTAAACATAAGAATCTCTTTTGTCATTTTGAAGATTCTGGTTTTTGTAAGTAGAGGCAGTGTTAAAGGTTGCACCACAAAAGATAAACTTTGAGTCTCAGATGCTGCCACAGAGATCCACCACAGATTGGACACTGATGCTGTAACAAAATGACATCCTGCCATTGTACCTTCCCTTGGTTGATCTCTGTGGTCGCTGAATGGAAGGTCAAAGTAAAATCTGTAAACCTGACAGAGAGAAAGGTACATGAAATGGTTCATGATCACTCCTTTATTCAGATTTTTGTATATGGAACAGTGATGGCATTAAAAAGAGTTCTTTGTTGGTGCCTGAGATTTTTTATTTTAATTTTTTTTTTTTGGCTTTTTAAAAAAGCTGATAGATTTTTATGTCCAAGTGTTTATTTTTTGTTTGTTTATGCCTGTTAATGATAACCTTACAGAGCCTATGAAAATAAGCTAGCTTGCTTTTTTATTTTTTCTTCCATACAGAAAAAATTCAAATGTTTACGAAATTTAATTAACCAAATAGTAAATATGTGTTTGAGAATCAATCTGTCTGCCCCTCAAAGTGGCTGTGATTGATTGATTGATTGATTGATTGATTGATTGATTGATATGTCTTTATTTCCTCTGTCATTTGACTTGAAAATATAATGACTGCTTGTTCTGTTTGTTTTCTTTCTGTTTCAGTTTGTTCTGTTTTTATTTTTACATGTTAGAACAGTGCTCCCTCGATTTCCAAATGTTAACAGAATAGTACAGCATCATTAATTTGTCAGTAACACACAGTCTTTGTTTTTCTTACCTGCTGACTACTTCACCTTACACTGAGCCTTTTATTTGCAGGACAGAATCCTAGCTTGAGACACTGTTTTATGTTTTGCTGATTATATTATGTACAGTATAGTAGATTTCACTTTAATTATCTAGTACAATGTCATGACTCTGCCAGGTGTCCCTCTGTTAGGGGTTGTACCCACATGTTGTGAATAACAGTAAAAAAATGCCACTTGATAAACATGTAATAAACATATCTGTATGGCATATGTTTACTACATAACCACAGGTGGAAAATCAGGTATAACTTATCAAGAGGTATCCTGTCTTTGTTTTTGCACTTCACAGCAAATGATACTCAAATAAAATGGGGAATCAAATGCTCCGTTAGTTGGGTGACAGACTTTTAAGACCAAAATGTATTCAATATATTTTCAGCTTGTGTTTGTGATTTCCATTCAAAATATGGTGTTAACAAATGCACTTTCATTTCCCATTTTTCAGCCTACATTCAATCTTCTCATGTCATAACTTCTCAGTCTGGACTTTAACCTGAAAGTTTCCCAATTTTCTGATTATTCAGATGTGAATGTGTAGTATTTCATTGGTGTACAGTAGTGCATATTCAAGACCCAACTCTATATATTGGTAAAAAGGTTGGCAATAATCCTTCAGCAACAACTTGGGCAACAAATCCAAAAAATTTCTCCACATATTTACAATAATTACAACACCAATTACATCACAATGTTGCGCAACAGGGTACCTAAAGTTTCACTGACTAAGCAGCAGCAGAACTAACTGATTAACTGTTTTTTGGGCATAGTTTATAATGATGTGGCCTTCTCTTTCTTTCTAAAATGGTGAATGGAAATGAGTGGGGGAATCAGATAAAGCTACTTTACACCAAAGTGCAATTGAACTCAGAGGGAGCACTGTTATTTCAGCCAGAAGAAGCCTATTGGTTGTGGTGTGCCCAACCCCTATGCACAAAAACTTGGTAATTCTTCTTTTCTCTTGTTATCTTCGCTCTGTTGTTCTGTCTTAAATCCGATACATTTTTTTCTCTCGTGTACAGCTTGCTTAAGAGATGTGTTTGTCCTCTGACAAGTACTTTTTCATCTGTATGGTTCTTTCTTTAGGCTAATGCAATGATTTCAAGAAAATAAAAGATATATGAAAGTGTCCTATCAGGCCATTCTTGGTTTCTGGTTACATCATTATAGTGAGCATTATAGTCAGCTTGTCACATTTTTATATATATATATATATATATATATATATGAATCTTGCCCTAGTTAACATTTTCATTGGGCTCAACAACAATGGTATCCATCATGCAAAGCCTTGACTGGAAGGCATTTTATTATTTATTATACAAAAACAAATTATTCATACAACAAAGTGTCAAAAAGCAGTAATTTTGTGTGGAACTCAATAACAACAAATAATTTTACTACAAGATAGAGAAACTAAGAGGTATCATAGGAGACCTCCTAGTGAGGTAGGTGGTGTAGTTTTGACAACTAGTTGGGCTAGAAAGCAAATTATAAGTGGAAAGTTTTTAATCGACTTTGAGGAAGGAAATGCATTTAACTTATTTGCTAGGCCATAAAAAAAAAAACGGTTTTGGTGAGAACCAATGTAAACATAACTAAAAGTATCTTTCACATGCCATTAACAGCTTTGTGTTTTCAGAAGAACAGTTTCTGCAGAAGAAACTGGTTCTAAAGACAGTTGTTTTCAGTGGTGTTTGTGGTGTAACCAGAACATTTTTCTCTGGAAAGCAGCAAGGCTGGTTCCTCTTATAGTGCATGAATACTGTGAGAGGCACAAATCAAATATCAGTAACTTCCATCATGGTGGTGGAGATGTTAGCCTGATATGGATATCTCATAATCTGGGCATAAAAAAATAGAAAATTTCTATGGGATAATCCATTTAGAAGAAAGTGAGAAAATGTTTTCTTGATTGACTGACTATCGTATGCAGTATAACGTACATTTCTACACACTCAGGTAAATAATACAAAGGTAGATCAATGTGAAACTAGCTCAAATGAAATACTGTACTTCATACACACACAAAATGTGAAACTGTAAATTAAAGATAAACTTTGAATATGATGCTTTAGTTGTATGTGTTGCAAACAAAGCCAAAGCAAAAGGATGCGGACTAGTAATGCTGTAATGTTTTGTCATGCTTTGCTATGTCTTGCACTTATGGGACAGATCATATGAAAGTCATCAGATAAAGGCATTCATAAAGTTCAAGGGTTTATGCTGTTATGCTGCAGTCTGTGTATGACCTACGGACTGGGACCCTAGCTGAGATGTGCCATTGCTTGATAATTAACCACATGATGCACCCAAGTCATGTCAATTAGAATGGACCATAAAAAAAAAAGCTGATCATGGGATTATTTTTCCTTTTACGGCATGTTTTCAGTTTCTTCGTTCTTTAAATGTCCAAGAACAGTTTCATTATGCAAACCTCCTCTTACACCTGAGAAGTATTGGTAAGGTAAGGGTCTCACCAAACTCAGCTGAACCTCCTTAGTGTCTGCAGAGACCAAGAATGTGTTCAACAGTAATACATAGTTGAAGGAATGTTTTTTGTGTACCTCAGCATTTCCTTCTCAGTGACAAGTAGAAAACTAATAAAGTAATTGCAAACTAATTGGACTAGATAATGGAATTAGGGCTGTAACCACGAATAAACCTTATGACAGGATGACTGCTTGTATCTCTGCTAGTTACAAGTGACGTTATCTCGGTCACATGATCGAGAGCCAATCAAAAAAATAGAAAGCCTCTACGGGGAATCTCTGGTGATTTATTTAAAGCTGTACGGTGCACCCAGTTTTCGGTCACAGTTGTGTTACTGCCGACTTTGTTTACTAGTGGCAAACCAAAGCTGTGCGCTGCTGATCAAAATGAAGGCTCTTGTCTTGCTGATTTTGACCATTTGGTTAAACACTAAGTACGGGAGCTGCGCTCTCTCTTCCTGCTCCGTTCCTCCATCAAAATGGTGCTCATCTTTGGACTCAGCTGTTAAGTGTGGGGTAAGTTTAATATCGTGTACTAATAGGAAAAGTTCGCTAACTAGCCACTAGACTGATCATCAGTTTAACCGCTGCTCAAATCACCGCATTCTACAGGAAACCATAGCAACAGTGTTATTGACTCTGCATGATGCTTAGGTTTGGGGTCTCAGTTGGTGGAGAACCTACCGACCAAAGGGTCGGGGGTTCGCGCCCCGGTCCTACCTATCATGTGCCGAAGTGTCATTGGTCAAGACACTGGACCCCCAACAGCCCATCCCCATCTACAACCGTGCAGTGCCGGTAGAAATTGGGGAGGGTTTCTTCGAGAAGGGCATCAGGAAGGGACAAAATGACCTGCTGACCTGATGGGACAAGCCGAAAGCCGTTGATCATGATGCTTAGGCTTGGGTTAACTGAGGTAGAGGGCTAGTTAATTCACCGGTGAAATGTATTAACAGGACTTTGAGGCACATGGTCCTTTTCAACCCATCCTCTCATTCAACATGTTGTAATTGTAATTACACAAACCGACACGTTTCACGGTGATCAGCTACAGAAAATAAAGAAGTCACCGGCAGTTCTTCACTTCATCGTCGTTTACTAGTTCGAGAACATAATTAGTTGCATATTATCTATGTCATTGCGTAATAACTGTCGCTTTGGCCAAGTTAATGCAGAAATAATGCTGTAGACTCCATTTTGGCAGCTATCTGGACTCATTGAGGAAGCTTTTTTTGTCTGACTTTTTGACTATGGTAAAAAACGCTGTGGGAGGAAGTTAAACCTGAAAATTCCCCTTTCCAGTTTTATTTTGCATGACGTTGCTTCTCTCTTATCGTTGACTCCATCATGTGTAATAAACTTTTTTACCTAAAACTATTTCTTTGAAAATATTACTAATGTTATCACGCTGCAGACCCACTCACAATTTTGTACTTAAACTTGTGCAGGTGTTGAAGCAGTGCCTTGAGTCAAACTTCACCAGGTCCCATGAGGCAACAGAGAAAGTGCAGGTGGCGCTTTACTATGAGAGTTTGTGTCCTGGCTGCAGACAGTTTCTCACTCAAATAATCTACCCCACCTGGCTCTTGCTCAATGAAATCATGGACGTTGATCTGGTGCCTTATGGCAATGCAGCGGTAAGTGTTGAACCAAGCACCTTGGATTGTAGCTCCTCTGTAACTAATGGAGTGGTAATGCTGTTGTCTTGAAAGGTGAGGTAGATGAAATAAAGCCAAGAAAGTGATTACACTTTACTAGAGAATGTAACATGCTGTCACAGAATAATCAGATAAACACAATTTACAGTGGATTTTCATTTGCTAGTGACAAAATGATAAATTGTGTCATCATGTTAGTTGAGAAACTATGTTTTTTTAACTTATAAAAAACTTACCCCACCCCAGGAGAAACATGATGGACAGAAGTACATTTATCAGTGCCAGCATGGAGAACCAGAATGTTTGGGCAACATGATCGAGGTAAAGTCCAAATGCACCAAGAGAACACTATGGCAAACCCAATTAACATTTACCAGGTAGACAAGGTATACATTTTAGATATCTAGATTCAAGATTAAAACAACTTTATTGATCTCACAGAAAAATTGTGATGCCTTGTTACAGAGAAAAGTAGAAAAGAAAGGGCAAAACGTCCACCAAACCAAGACAATAAACAAGTACAAGTACAAACTACTGATCAATAAGTAAAAAAAACACCCAGTTAGAGGAGTAAATATAAATGAAATAAAAATAATAAATGATATAAAAACTGTATTTTTTAACTATTTAGTTCCCCTCCTTTTAACAGAAGGTGGATGTGATCTGCAATATAGTTATTACTAGTCCAAACTGTAAATAAAGATACTGTATCTGCAACTACATTTTAGCTGGTCAGAATTTTAATGAAAGATATTTGTAATTACATTTTGACTAGTCACAATTTCCCCTTGACTTAAATGGGAAAATGAATTTAAGATATATACAAGTCAGTTCTGACTATTCGTAATGTGAATTCCAGTTATCTTTAATTACATTATGACTAGTCAACATTTCAATTGCGGATATCTTGAATGACATTTTGACTAGTCATTATTAACTAGTCAAAACTAGATCGAAGATATCTTAATCTACATTAATCTACTGTCTACTTAGAATTCTTTTTAAGATATCTACAAACGCATTACAGATATATCTTACAAAGGCATTTCTAGATGCCGTTTTGATATAAAATGTGATGAGTGAATATCAATAATTGCATTTTAGATATTTCGAACTGCAGTTTGAATAGTCAGAATTCTGATTGGAGATATCTATACATGCATTCTGACTAGTGAAAATGTAATTACAGGTATCTTTAATTCAAATTCTGACTAATTAAAATGTAGATACAGATATCTTAAATTACATTTTTGACCAGTTCAAAAATTTCAGGCATCTGAAATTTGAATTCTTTCGCTCCAATAAATGCTAAAACAGCACAATAACAACATTGACGTCATTTCTGATATCCACAGTGTAATTTTGATTAGTCAAAATGCAGTTCATGATATCTAAAAGGTAATTATGGATATTCAATAATTAAGTGATTGTTTGTGTGTTTTGAATCCTATTCCACAGACTTGTTTAATGAACCTTAGCAGCAGTGCTTTCCAGATCATCCAATGTATGGAATCCTCTGCTAATGTCATCAAGTCAGCTCAAATCGTAAGGAAGTCTGAGAGTATATATATTACATAGATACATAGATACATACATACATACATACATATATACATACATATACATACATACATAT
This sequence comes from Channa argus, assembly GCF_033026475.1. Taxonomy (NCBI): domain Eukaryota; kingdom Metazoa; phylum Chordata; class Actinopteri; order Anabantiformes; family Channidae; genus Channa; species Channa argus. Next base: position 7,981,215 of record NC_090210.1, on the reverse strand, counting down.
ACATATATATACACATACATACACACACACACACACACACACACACATATATATATATATATATATATATATATATATATATATACACACACACACACACACACACACACACACACACACACACACACATATATATATATATATATATATATATATATATATATATATATATATATATATATATATATATATATATATATATATATATATATATATATATAACTTCATCGCTGAAGTTGATATGTGTTTATTTTTCTTTATTGGCCTTAGTGTGGGGAACTCCAAGACCCTGAGCTGAGCTGGACCAGCATCATGAGCTGTGTGAAAGGGGACCAAGGAAACCAGCTAATGCATTTGAATGCTTTGAAAACTGATGCCCTGAATCCTCCTCACCAGTATGTGCCCTGGGTGACCATTAATGGGGTAAGGCTCCAGTGCATTTTGAGACGCCTCTGCATTCTGTGGCAAAACCATAACTACATCACAGCTAAAGCAGCAGACCAAAATAGAAACCGGACGCCCCCACTCTGCCACTGCTTATTCTTGCATTTTTTAAAAAGTGGTGCTACATTTACAGTAATGCAATCTTGTAGTTATTTTGACAATGATGTACCCAATCAATCACAGCAATCTGTAAGTGAAACAGAGCTGTGACTGCTAAAGTTACTTCATAAGAAAAAAGTAAAAAAAGAAACACGCCCTGTCTACAACAATCCTGAAGAAGAGCTGGTCACCATGTAGGGAACTGAAGTGTTAAAACTTAATTGTACTCAGTTTGCCAAATAAAGCTTGAACAGGTCATGAATTAAATTTTACAGGGCAATATCACATGTAAAAAGTTTGTAGTTTCCACTCATGTACTGTATGCACAGGTACATCGTTCAGAATGCTCTCTCAAAAATGTCTCTGATACGTCCATCCATCTTGTCTTCAACCTGTTCAGAGTCGCAGGGGGCTGTAGGCTATCCCAACTGTCATTGGACAAGGGCCAGGGTACACCCTGGACAGGTCTTCAGTCTATTTCAGCGCCCACACAGAGAGACATACACAGACAGACAACCATTCACACCCACATTCACACCTACGGGCAATTTAGAGGAAACCAGAGTATGCGGAGTAAACCCATGAAAGCAGAGAAGGAAACTCCAAACTCCACACATAAAGGCTACAGCTGGCAGGTAGCTTCAAACCAGAGACCTCTGGTAGCACTGACCTCACCACCATCCTGCCCTAAAATAAAAAATCATTTGTTTTATACATTTTAATTGGGATTTAGTGTTAACAAAAATATGCCTGAAAACTGCCCTACATATTGTGATCATTACATTACTATTAAAAGTCTGGATCTTTTAAGACTCTCATAAAACAACTGTCCATATCAAAACTGCATCTGCTGCAATGCAATCTCATGAAATGAGGGTTTCGGTTTTTCCATGTAGAGCAGCACATGGCAACGTTATACTGTTTTATTGCTTTTAGGTAAAGCTTTAGTCCTCTTTTTAGCTTAGCATTGGTAACACAGCTCTGTAAACTGGCTAAACAGTCGCTGTGCAAACCTTGCTCAAAGTTAAGTTCCTTACACAGATAATTATGAATATTTTAAGCAGTAGTTTTAAATTATCAAAGAACAACACTGTTGCATTTCCTTGGTATTGTTGGTAAGTATTTACTTGGAACGGTTTTTCTTTAAAGTCCCCAATACATGTGCCTGTCAGTTGGCCAAACTGGCCTTTTAAATGGCGTGTGACAGCCAATTAATGCTATTTTTTGTGTAACATTTTGTAAAGTTACTAATTAACATATATTATCTTTCCTAAAGCTTGCATGTAATTATAGACCTTTATGTTAACGGTTCCTCCTATGTAGGTGACACACCAGCTCTGACTTATTTACTTTATTTCAATTCGACTTTTTTGTTGTTGTTTTCATGTTAGGGACACTTGCTTGTATTGCTATTTTGCAGGAGCACACAGAAGCACTGCAGGATAAAGCCATGAATTCTCTGTTCACTCTGGTCTGCAGCATGTACAAGGTACAGTTAGCAACATCTGAATCCTATTTAATGTATTTGTTTAGATGCGATTTTACTGAATTTTTAATTTACGCACATTGATAATTATGTGTTTGCTTATAAAGCTATCATGTTTTTTTTCAGGGCCCCAAGCCAAAGGCCTGTGGAGGGTCACAGAGCCACTTCAGAAGCTACTGCTACAATGAGTGAATGAGGAGGACGACTAAATAAGGATCACTAAGGAATGTCATCAAATACATTCTTTGAAATGTCATTTTATAATTGGTTTTGCAAAGGGAACAATTGATCTCACTTCTGTGTAATTGAAAGGATATAAATAGAATTTACTTAAAGTGTTTGTTGTCATTTAAATGTTATTCACTAAACCCATAAGACCATGAATGCATTTTGTAGCCTTTTGACATGATGATGACACTCATTTGCAGTGCCCTCTGTAAACAGTCTTCTCAAAGAGTCCTGTAGATGGCACCACATCCTCAACTCCCTGGTGTCAAAGATGTTAACAAAAACAAACCCGTTACATGTACATAGGATGTGAGAGGAGAACCTGTATTTCTATAATTTCATAATACTAACTAGTTGTTTCAGTGTGATTGTTCTTAAGACATTTTTAAAGCCTACTAAATTATACATTATGCACAAAGTACATGTTAACAAGCAAACCACAGATCATTAGTAAACTCACCAAAACAAATCAGTAATTCATGAATCTGACTTTATGCTTCATGCTTTGTATTTGGGTTTGAAGCTTTGGTTCATCTAGTAGGATCAATGAAGTTCACATTTCCTGAGGATCATAGTGAATGTTTAATGTGGATTTAGATATTATTAGAAATAGTAACTCCACACAAAGCTGTGTTTATGTTGCATGGAAAAGTTGGCTGCAGCTTGATCAAAGCCAAGGTCTGTCTGGCTTAACCAGAACGACTGGATGCATGAGGTTTTCTGATTCCACAGTCAGATACACATGAATAATGACCAGTCATGCAGGCACCTCTACTACCTGAGTCTTACTCCCAGCTAACATCTGCAGGCTCCATATATTTTACTATTTCTGAAGTAAACTTTCTTTTACAGTAGCATAATTTGTATTGTAGTTGAAAAGGGTCCCAGTTGAAGGTCAAGATGCAAACTGAAAAAATAAGAAAGGTTAGAAAGTTTATCACTAAACTAATGACAACAGACGGTTTCTTTAGAGGTGGAGAAACAGACATTCTATACTGAGTGACAGCCAAAGAAATTATTGGTGCCACAGACATGTAGTCTCATCTTTGACATTTCATTTGAAGTTGACTTGTTTCCTGGAACTATGAGGAGAAATAATTCATCCAAAATTTTCAAGTTCACAGAGGTAAGGGTAATTAGTGAACCTTCAAATGCTGGCAAGAAAATCTCTAACGTTGGCTTAGGACTTATTTGTCGCGGAAGAACTGTAAGGCAAGTTAAGAGGCAAAAGGCAACTCACGAGTGAATGATAATCAGCAAAATGGAGAAGCATGCAGAGCAGAACAGAACTACACTCCAGTGGGCAAAATCAGATTTGGCCCCGATGTGTAGGTTGTTCAGGCTTTTATACATTTAGCTCAACAGCTGGGTTTACACAAAGAAAAAAGGGATGAGTAAATGCAAATCAACCTTCATACTATGTGGTCAGGAGTCTAATTAGCAACCTCTTCTCACTTTGTCCTTTTGTCTTCCATGTCTTTGAAGTCATCTGTGCTTGGTTCCTGTGGGTTTCCTGCTAGGAAGCAAATGTTCAGATGCACTTGGTTTATGGTTGATATCTAGCTAACACACTTCTTTGTGGGGCCAGAGACAGGATGTCTTGCTGTGGAGTAAAAAGTGAGGAAGCACCGGTTTAAGCAAGTTTGATACTGGGTCTACCAGAAGGGTGAAAGCGGTGAAACAGTGTTACCTAGACTTTGAAATTTCTCTCACATTATTCATTAATGTTAACTAGTTTCAAATTGTCTATAAAACCAAGATGGCAGGCTACTTGTTATGGGTTGATATAATTTTTTTGGTCTATGCAATTACATATGTGTATTCTATGCTTTTTTACCATTACCAAAGGAAATTAATGGTATTGAGCTTTTTAGTTTTAGTCTTACTTATAAGTAAAACAAAAAAATGCAAAAACAAAATGTCAGGAGTGAAATTTGTGATACAGGAATAAACAAATACTCTGTGTCTTGGTCAACTTGATCAAAAGTGGCCAACAATAAAAACCAGACAGTGTGTTGACAATTGTTTATGTAAAGGTGGAAAACCCAAGCAGATGGAGAGATAAGGTCACGGGATGCTGCAGAAAACAAGGACTCTTATCTGTTTCCCCTGAACACTGACGTTGAAAGAGAGATGCCCTAGGAGCTAAATCCCAAACACTATCTCCCTATGAGAATTGTCTATTGTGTCCAAGGTGATAGTGTGTGGATCTCAGGACCTAAAATCAGATAAACCTTCCAAAAATAGTGCCCGAGTGAGCTTTTGGGAGCCTCTCCACAGTTGGGGCAATACCACAAAAACAGCCTTGTCTGCAATTTACCTCTAGAACTTGACAAATGTTTTATATTTCATGTTTCTTCAAAGAGTTCATCAAAGGCCAAGCTTGACCTCTTGTAATTTTCAGTTCTTGAAGCTGTATTTTCAAACATGTACTAGTGGCTTTATTCTTTATTTCCTGTTTTACATGTATAAAGTAAAACATTTTATGAAAAGCAAGATACTTATCAATTTTACTAACATTATAGAAGTGCCTGGAATTCTGAGTGTGTCTGTGTTTCATCTATGTTGTGCTGAAAAGATGTTGTACTTCAGCTCGATATAGTTTTGGCCCTGGAAATCTGTTAGCTGTGTTTACAGTGCCTACATTTCCAGTCCTAACATGTTGCAATCTATTGGGAATCACTGATGTTTACATGTGGATAGCTGAATGTGTGAAAACACTTGCTTACTGAACATTTGTATGGAAGAGTTAGTCAGGAATTTACTGTTTGTGGAGAATCTAAAATTTATCCACATTTATGCGCTCACAGGCTTCATACTCATCAAACTGAGCACATTATGTGCACAGTTTATTATATTTCTGTCCTGGTTTCTTCTGCCATCCACAGACAGTGGGATTCTTTGGAGCAGGCTTCCTGCAATGATCTTGTGCAGGACCCCGACACCAGATGGGCTGTGAATAGACACTTTTCAGGGACCGTGCAGCTGCCCACGCTGTCCTGAAGACCCAGGCCAGAGGAGGGCTTTAGTAATTTAATAGTAATCAGCGACAGCAATTTCTTTACATAATTAATTCAGCGTTTATACAACATTTTACTTAAACATGAAACCTACAACTCCAAGTGCATAGATTAAAAAAACATATTGGGAGTTTTTTCTTAGTTCCCCAACAGCAAGATTAATGATTGTGTGGTCAATCAATAACTAACTCCTGTGACTTGGACAAGTTGTGGTCTTGTAAGTCAATACACATTTAAGATAAACTTTCAACCCCCTCTTCCTAACTCCTTCATTTAGGTAAAAAAGAAAAGGTTTGCGCCACGAGCATGTGGTCAAATGAAGTGTCCAGCTTAAGGCAGGGATCCTCCCTCTGTCCCACTCTTGAACAACTATCACTATAAAAGATTGGACAAACAAGTTATTATGATTATTTCTACAACATTGAAACTGTTGCTGGAAATGTCAGTAATACCTCTGTTCTTTTCACCTTTCTAAGCCATGAGTGCATACGCACACATACTGCGCACACACACACACACACACACACACACACTCTGCACTTTTGTTCTCCTTTACACAAAAAAGTTGAAGGAATGTAGACAGACTTGTTTTTTAATTAGGTTACAGGTGTAGTGCATATTATAGAAACTAGTATAGTCCAGGAACAAAGCTGTATGAACAAAAAGTTCAAAAATCAACCTATACCAACAGTTTCTAAAGATTTCAGCACTGGCAAAGGATAAATGCAGAATAAATGGACTGTGGTTGCGATTGTAGTGTAGGAAGAAATGTGGTCGTCCACCGATCCTACAGTTGTTGGATCGATCCCTGGCTCCCCCGGTCACAGCTCAAAATGTCCTTGAGCAAGACACTGAACCCCAACTTAGTTCATCCCGGTGAGCACTGGCCAGCTGCATAGCAGCTCCCCCATCAGAGTGTGAGTTTGTGTGTGATTGTTAGTGCGAATGTGTGAATGAGAAGCAGTGTAAAGCGCTTTGAGTCCCAGTAGGTTGAAAAGTGCTATATATGTTCAGAGCATTTACAGTAGCTGTGGGCTTAGATTCAGCCAAATGCATACAAACTCATTAGACAATACATTATACAGTCAGGCTCAGGCTAAAGAGGTCTTATATCTTCAACTGGCAAAGTAAGTCACCTGATCTCCGTCTAGTTGAGCTGCATTTAACTAAAGCTGCATTTCAGACTAAATGAAAGAAAGACCCCAAAACAAACCAGGTCTGGATGTGATTTCAGTGAATTAGACACTGGAAAATAGCTTAATACATTGTAATGGTTTGGATATATTTACTCTGTAAATGTTTAGAAATCAGCAGGTGAAGAGAATTATTGCAATACACATGGCTTCTGTAGTGTTGATGGACTTAAAAGCCTTATATTGTGTTCCTTGTCAGGGATGAGGGCCATGTGCTCGCCTGTTTATAAGCTCATAGTGCAGTTTTGATGCAGGGCCAGAGAAATTGTTTGAGTAGCATTAGAGGTCACAGATTGTTTAAACCTGACAGTACCACACAAGGTAAGAAACTCTAATCCAATCTGAGCTCAGATAGTTTATTGTTGTATCATTAACTGATATTGTAAATCTGTCAAGTTAATATTTATCTTGCAATAACGGCCTTTAAAATAATAATGAATTGTTGTAATGGAAGTTACCCACAGACAGATATGATGCTGGAAGTGTCTGCAATTGTGCAACCAGAACATTCTTTTATGGCTACAGTGGTGAAGACAAGGTTAAGTAGGAGTCCTCTGTGGCTCCAGTGGGATGAGCAACATGTTACCCACTACTTTGAAACAGCTTCTGATCTTTCTGAGTTATGAACATGATGGGAGTCTGGGAAGATAGTTGGTGAACAAGAGTTTCATTATTGAAAATGTGAGCCAGACTACTGGGACAAGCATAGAGAGTAGGTGATTTAGGTGTAGTTTGATACAAGCAAAAGAAGAAGGTCCCCAAAAGGTAAAACATTTTCATCCCAGAGCATGGTGGGTGGTTTTATTTAGTGAGATGGTATGCACGCCTGTCTCCATGTACAGACACAGTGTCTAAACCTTGGTATACAGACTTCAGGTATCAGTTGCTAGGACAGTTGTACTGTTAGAGGTGGTTAGCTTGGTTATGAAGTGAACAGTGACTCTATGGACAAGGCAGGGTTTTAGGATAATGTCTTGATGATTTGTTTTGTGCAACATAGAACATTTTGTAACATACCATGGACACCATCTCGCATTACCTCCTGAACCAACAGCCCAGGGACTGTAGAAGTGCTGCCACAGTAATGCAGGAATATTCTGCCCTCTCTGAATCAAAATTGGAACTGGGCAGCCTTTACCTTCTGTTTCCTTTCTGTTGCTAGATACTGCACAGCTAGTTCCTCTGACCTCCTTTTTGACTATAAAACCAAATTGATGAGTTTGAGATGCTAAAACATTGTGGAACATTGTGAGTCTGGTGATAACTATCTCTCGGTTCATCACTACACATGACCCCTTTCACTGCACAAATTGTAGCTTATACGGTGACCATGAAAGCTCAAAGCACTGCAATTTGAGAAAACATGCAAAAAAGACGAAGCACAAGCAAAAATACAAAAACAAGTTCATCAACTTGACAGAAGAGAAACACTAAGAAAACATCTATACGTGATGTCTTAGCGGTGAACTGTTGAATGCGGTGTTAAGTGGGAAGGACAGATTAAAGTCACATCTCAGGTCATACACACATCTTCACCAAGTCCTTTTAGACATTCTTTAGTAATTCTAAACTGTCTCGACATGCTTTTAACCTTAGACTGACATCCGTAGTGTTTGGGTTACATTTGGTATAGAACCCATTTATCTGTGTTCTGGAACAGTATTGCACCATGACACACACAGTACATTAGCTTAGAGTGTATGTCCATAAAGCAAATCTATTTAAGCAAAGAATCGGTTTTCCCTGCTCTCCCTACCAGCTGGTGGTCATAGGTTCAGTCCTGTGTCAGATGTTCCAGCTCCTTAGGTTATTTCAGTCACTTTAGAGAAGCACCGGTGTTTAGCTGTGAGTTCTTAATCACAGGAGGACCTTTTTTTTTTTTTTTCAGTCTGCAGTGATAAACAAGGAGATTGCGTGGGGGTAAAGATGGTGTTGCCTCTGGTCACAGATAGAGAGCGCCATCGTGATAGCACCCATGCTCTATAGCTTTTATCTACCTCTGCTTTTTATAGTCAGAGGCTCTTCATGTGACTCTTCCCGGTACGCTCGGAGCATGTGAAAGGCAAAGAGGCTGTCTCTCAGGAAATAGGCAACAGCACCTTGGGGACCAGAGAGTATGCAAAGTCGGTTTGAGTGAGAGTAAGAAAGGGGAGCTTGAGGGCCAAGCCAGGCAACTGCTCAATGTTTATACACTGGAGGAACTTGGAGAGGAAGTAATTATAGAGCACAGTTTGAAGTTGATGAACAATATGCTCCCTATGATTAAGAGTGAGAGAAGGGGGGAGGTGGAGAGTTGAGAGGAGGTAGAGAGAAGCAGAAGGGGGTAATCTGTCATGATTCTCTTCCCTGTAAATCAGACGGCCATATTTAGTTGGAGAGAGGGAAGGCCTAGCAGTAATGTAAACAAAGCCCGGGAGAGGGAGGGAGGCAGGGAGAGTACATCAACCCTAATGTTTGAGTCTATTACACAGTGCAGCAGTAAGCATGGACTCTAGGAAGAGACAAGAAAAAGGCTGATCACTGTAGGTTGAATAAAAATAAAGGTCAAAAGGTTTGATAGAAAGATCACTTAACTGACTTTTTGATTCGTCTTTTGGATTTTTTAAGTGGCTTCATTGAGTGTTTTGAATTGGATGCAGGTTCAAGTTTTGTTCAAATGGCAAAAAGTGCAGACTGGATCAGTGGGACTAGCTTCACGTGGATTTGGAAAATCAAGATCACTCACTACAACATGTCAGGTCACGAAATGTCATTGTAAAGTTTGTGTGAGAAACCAGAGAGAAACAGCGAAATTGTACTTGGACCAACATTCTCAAAACCAGAGTGAGCCTTACTCCTCTACACAAAGCCTGACCATCCGCTGTACACCATGAGTGACCTGTGCTCTGGGAGCTCTGAGGAAGAGCAGTCTGAAGTTGAGGAGAGTTCACAGGAACAAAAGGTTACCAGGCTGCCAGTCATTCAGCTCATGCCCAGGTCCAAGCCTGGCTCCCCAGGTGGATCCCCAAAGATCTCACCCAAGGATTCTCCACGTGGGTCGCCCCGAAACTCCCCGATGCTCTTCAGAAAGCTGCTGATGAACCGTAGCATCAACCTCCAGAGGCGCCGCTTCACTCTGGCCCACACACCCAGGTAGAGCGCTTTGAGGCCAGGAAGGCAAAACAGCAGTGCTTTGTGTTTCTCTGAATGAACCCACACGTCCCTTAGCTATAGTGTGCTGATCAAAGCTGATGATCTGCACCTGCGCTGCACTACTCATGTGAATATTTCAGTCACAGCTGACTGTGTTAGTCTGTTAATCACAGAATCCTCACCTCATGATACTAACTTGAATTTTGTTTGATATATTGTGTCAGAAAACTCGGTGCTAACAATATTTGGAAGTCTCTCTGCATCAATTTCTCCACAAACATCCCAGTTGCATATTGGGATGTGTGGATGGTTCATGTTTCTATGAGTCTGTGTGTTGTTAGAGTAGGAGATTGTTCTTGTCTTACAGCTGAGAGTTTCTTCACTCAGCTGCAGATGCTAAATGTGTTTTCAGTTTATTTTTGTGCTGGCAGCAGCCTTTCGCATTGTAAAAATTGCTGTCCTTAAGCTTATGTTATGAAATTGATCCCGACCACAAGATGCTCATGGTCTGCTGCAGTCTGAATAAAATCAGCTGTTGTTTCAGGGAAATTCTGAAAGCCCCATAATGTGATGATTTGTAAGGTGCTGTCTTATCGCCTATAAATGGACCAGCTGACAGATACCGACAATAAGACATAGCAGATGCAGAAATGGTCCACATTTGTGGAAGTTGTGTTTGCTATTGGATTTCTATTGGTTTTAGTCCAGGTGTGAGTGTTTTTCCATCTTTTTTTCCACCTTTTGTTTTCCATCTGAGTGGCATCATCTCTGCAAACAGGCAGCTCAGCGACATCCCTTCTGTCACCAGACCAGCAGTTTGTTGTTCCATTTATTTCTCTAGCAATGATTTTATCTGTCAGCAACAAAATGTCCTTTTTAATTGCCATACAACAATGAAACACTGCTCTAACCTGTAACAGGATATTTCCTGCTTAACATTTTTTATTCATCCATTACAACACATTTGTTTGTAAAGAGTACAGCTGTCTTGCTCTAAGCCACTCTAGTATAGCACCTGTTGATAGCTTTAGTTTTATGGGCTGTTATTGCATCAGGCCTGGCTTATGATTCTAATGCAAATTAAACATTTACTTGCTTAGCGATGCTAAGCCAGTAGTCCTGTGGTCAATTAACTCATACTTGACCTTAACCTTTTAAAAGAAGAACAAACAGGAACTTATGGATATTTTTGATGTCTATACAAACAGACAGATAGTAGTTCTTCTATGCTTCATGCACACAGTGTATGTCCTTCTTGTATGTTAAACACATAGTTTCTTTGAAAACAGAACTTGTAAAAAAATAGTTAAGTTCCGTGAAACCTGTTTTTCCACACATGCTTCCTATCTCTTTGTTAATGTTTAGCCTACACTGCTTAACATTTAGATGCTGACATGTAAGCACCAAGTAACCGACTGTTATAAGGTGTCCCCAACTCGTTGCAATGATCTTAGTTGACATCCACCTCCGTCGAATAAAAATAAACTTTTCAAAGAGACTCTAGTCCGTGCTGTAAAATTGTGTCTTAAGTTTATTGGAAGGCAGAGTATTAAACATTCCTTAAAAAAAAAGTCAAAAAGCATTTACAAGTTCATTCACCTTTATAAACATGTAGTGAGGGAGGTAGGAGGCAATGGCTTTTAATGCTTTGGGATTTGAGGTTGGGAGATGTTTCCAAGTTTTACTGTAACTCTCCAGCCAAACAGTTTCATTAATTTCAGTGTGTCTGTTGAAAATCTAAATATTAGAGGGCAACAGTTCAGTCAAGTGGATTTTAAGGCTTATTCTGGAGAATCAGAGGCTTGCAGGATAGCACAGAAATTCAACATGTCAGAACTTTTATATTATACAGCTTCGAGGTTAGGCAATTGCAAGTGTCCTTTTGTGACCCAAAATGTCAGAGCTGAAGTAAATGGATGAAGATGAGTTATTGCAGGATGACTGGCAAGGAGGTGGAATTAAACAAACTGGGGGGCCTGTGGAAAATAAATGTCAGCTCAAATACAGAACATATCTAAGTTATTTTTATTTAACGTCTTAGTTGATTAAGCCTCTTTTTCCACTCCAAAAACACCTTGTGAAATTACTTTTTTGAAATTGGTGTCATAAGCCAACTCAAGGGTGACATCCAGGTTTGTTTACATTATGTTTTCTAAAGTAGATTCAGGCCTTTTCTGGGCTGCTCCAATGCAAACACAATACCTATTCCCAACATTTTGTGGCATCCTCTTATATATAACATCAAGTTGACATTGGCCACCTAGGTTACACATTCTGACTACATGCCAGAGCTGTATAAACTGCAACAACACTGTGTATAAATCAGTATATTATAAATGTCAAGTTTTGTCCTGTAACGCAATAGACAATAGAATACACAAAAGTTATAACATTTTTAAAAAGTACAAAATATTGATTCGTATTATGTCATGTAAAATAATTAATATCTAAGAACTTAAAGATTCTAAGACTTAAAGTAATATGTTTGGTGATTGTGCAGTAAATATAATCTTAAAAAAAGTCACAGTGATATTTCCTTAACTAGCTTTTTAAAAGTTGAATTTGAAATCCCTGTGCATACTAGAGCTATGTTCATGAAAGCGTAAGTTGTCTCTACAGTATTTAGATATTTTAAAAGTTGTTATAATGAGTTTGAAGAAAGTCAAGTAAATGTTGCAGGTAGATTAAAAACAACTGACCTATTCTGTGGATGCAAATGAAAACTGCGATTCCTTTTCTTTTCCAGTAGAGGCTGCTGTGTTGCAAAATGTGACCAAAGAGCCTTCAGGAGCATGTGTTTCACTTTGTGTGATGGGTCAGAGAAAGCTCTTCTACCTACTGGTACTCAAAGGACTTTACACTGCTTCTCATTGATCCATTCACACTCACAATCACACACACACACTGATGGGGGGGCTGCTATGCTGTTGACCAATGCTCACTGGGTGCAACTAAGTCAGGGTTCAGTGTCTTGCTCAAGGACACTTTGGGGACTGAGATATTTTGAGGAGGTTAAAAAAGGTTTTAAAGATAATTCTTACATGATGCTTCTGAGAAAGACTGTTAGCATCTCTTGTCCTTTCTCTGAAATATGTGCGTTTTCCTAAAGCTTGTTTTTTTAATAGACCTTAATAACCATTGGTGTGTTGTAATAGCCACATACAATTCGCTTCTCTCTCACATTGTGAAAAATCTGATGTCTGTTTAACATTACAGAGGATAATGTGCAGTTAGGATGAATTACATTCTGCCATAAGAAGAGAACACAGTACTAAACAGGAAAATTGAATGTGAACACACACACACGAAATTTTAGTATTGATTGACATGTAAAGTTGCCACTGGCATAAAGGCAGGCTGAAAAATAATGCAACTGTACACACTCACATAGCAAAATACATACTTACTCAAAACCTTTTAATACTCTAATGATTTTTATCTCAGCTAGTACCACTCACAGTACTGTTCACATTAGTTCACTTTCTCATGCAATAATTGTCATTCTCAACACTCTCTTGTGCAATTCGTGCTCCCTCTCTCTTTCTCTCTTTCCCTCTCTCCCTCTCTCTCTCTCTCTAAACCAAGCAGTACCCCACCCCTCATCTGTCCCTCCATAGTATCTTCCTCTCTCACTCTCAGGGGAGATAGTGTGGATGTTTGTTGTTTTAAAGCCCGAGTTTGGTCCCACCGCTCTCAGGAGAAAGAAGAAGACAGAAGTCTTTTATGGTCCGCTGACAGGGACTACATGGGACGCTCACTCCAGGGAGCATCTGATGGGATTGTAACACTCTTTCCAGCTGACTTTTTTCCACTAAGAATAACTCTGCTCTTGGTGGTGTAGCATCACAGAGGCAACCCTATGTTCTGATGGACAGCTCTGTTTCAACGTTGTTGGACGTGATATTTAAAGACAGACAATATCTGTGGGCCCATTGTTGAGGAGCTCATTTGGAAGAATTCAAGCTTGCCATTTCCTATTTAGGAGTACAAAGAGAGGACAAAAAAGCGAGGCATTTATCTTGGCACATCTGTGGTGAGCTGAAAGGAGAATGAGGAATTAGTCCCAGACAAGCACTGACAGCTGACACCATCCTCAATTTCACTTGATTTGATTCACCCCATACCTCCAATGTCAGTGAGATTATACACTAACTGTTTGCCTTTTTAGGCTATTAACACACACACAGACACACACACACACATGCAAACACACAAACACACGTAAAGCTTTAAACCTTTTTTGATTTTGATTTCTTCTTTTGCACAAAAACAAATAGACACAATCTTATCATCGGGTCCAAGAGCTCACCTGCAAATTAACTTTCCATTTTGCTGCACTTTGCTCTGTCGATTTGCATTGTGCTGGAAGTGACTCACTTCTATTTGATACGTTTTATCTAATAAATACTATAGAAGACTCAACAGGCCTCAAATGCTACTGTGTTCAATTTCATTCTTGCTCTTAGCAGAAGCAACCAAAGACTATTGTTTGGTTTGGCTGTTTTGCATCTTGACATTGTTTTGCATCTGTCATTCTTGGACCTGCTTTTCCTGCACCTTGCTGTCAAAGGGTCCTGTCTCATGTGCCATAACTCATTTACTACAGACAACGTAAAGGAATCAGTAATCCGTTTCCCTACAGATTCATGACAGTATGGGGGTGTCAGTTGCACCACAGAAGCTCACTTTGTTTTTACTTTGCCTCTGAAAGCTACTAATTTGATGCTTCCCTGAGCTCAAACCAACTCTGTTTTTAAACCTGGGAATAAAATGATGAACAAAGACTCTCGCTTTCCAAGGAAGATGCCTGGCAACTTCTCCACCCGCAGACACTCATGCATTGGGTGAGTATCCTGATTGTGCATGTGCAGCAGTCCCTGCTGTACAGTAAAGGAAGGATAACACAGGTGCTTGGAGATGATATGGAACTATTGTAAAGCTGAATTTAAGTGTTTTTGGATTTAACAAGTATTGCTTGTTTGTGTGTTTTACAGTGCATGAAATATATAATAAGTAATTTGGAAACTCTTCGATTCAGCTGCCCAATCATTGTGGTCATTGTATTATGTGGTGGTGTTGTTTATCTAGATCTTTTATCTCACTCAGTCTTTGCATTTAAGTTTTTTTATTGGACCGCCTAAAAAAACACTTAACATAGAAGTACTTTTAAATAAAAGGGCTGGTGATGTACCCAGTTGTGAGTTGGCACCTCTGTGCAGTTTAAAAAAAACTCTAGATTAACTTAAACTTATCAAATACAGCAACATCTGCCAAGTGATTTGGTATGCACAGTGCTTAAGCCAGTGAACCTTGCTTTTGATTTACTGGGTGTTGTTGTTGGCAATGCAGGCCCCCGGGGTGGCATGGAAGACTCTGTCCACTGCTGTCCCACCGTGGGGTCAATGGATGCAAGCCAAGGCATCCATGTTAAGGACAGTATGACCATCTTGTGGTACTGGACGTTTAGGTTTCATAAAAGGAATGAAGAAATCTTGCTGCACTGTGGAAAGTTGTTCACAAGAGCAGCTGATGGAGCAGATATCATCTCTGTTTATGGTGCACTGTTCTTCATGGTCCTCTAGGAAAATACCAGATAGAAATCACGTATTGATTTCCAAAAGGTAAACTGGTAACACACACCCCTTTGGTGTAATTGTAGTTGTAACATGATATAATTTTGTAATTCCCTGGCCAAATTTAGGAAAAACTAAATGTACTACAGCTGTTATGAGATCCCTTCAGGACATCATGTTTATTAAGTTTACGGAGGAGACTAAAAACAGATACAAAGAACAGATAATAATAAACCGAGGAATCTGAAGGCCAACAGTCATCTGTAAAATACACAGATTATTTGCACCAGAGGAAAACATTTGGATTTCTGGTGGGATTTTTTTTTCAGTGCAATGTGCTGTGTAGAACACATTTCTGAACTCTGGCCATGAGGCATGTGCCTCGCGAGTGTCACTCGAACTCCTCCAGCTGTGAGACTGTTGGATCATATGAGGAGATCAAAGCAGGAGATTTTAGACCACAGCCAGTAATACAGACGTGTCGAAGGGAACAAAACAAGCTTCTTTTCTCTTGTTACCTGATTTGCACATTGAGCTTCCTGGGTGAAAAAATCCTGTGCTGAAGTGGAGTCGTTTGGGAGCTTTAGATCAAAGAGTTCATATTTTTTCATTTATTTATTGTATGATGATGGAGAGGATAGTTTTGATAAAGTGTAGTTTAGCACTAGTAGTCTGTAAATTGGTTTAAGGAGTAGTTAAAGTCTTTTCCAAATAAATATTTTTCTCTGCCCTTATGCAACACACTCAGCCACACTAGGACAAAGCAGTCTCTTGTAAGGCAGATATGTCCGTCACAATAGAGACAGTTCGTATCCTCACTTACGAATAGTGCCCTGGTACTAACAGTACCAGGGCACCCTCTGTCCATCCTTTGACTACCACACACACATACACACAGATACAAACACACACCTAGACTCACACACTCTCTCACCAATGCTTTTTGTGATGTTTCAGGCACAGGGATGTTACATTTATACAACACAGTGTATCTGAATTAAGCCAAACATGAAGACGAGATCTCTCAGTCAATATCATGAGAAGAGAGTCGATGGTGTGATGAGAGTTTGAGATGAGGCTCTATCTAAATAGGACAATAATAGGGTAAGTGAGGGGAAAATGGGGCAAGACAGATGCAACAGGTGACCTCCAAGGAAGAAGAGAAAGAGGTTCAAGGCACAGGTGAAGAAGAAATAATAAGGACTTGAGTTGAGATTCAGTAAAGCTGCTTTTAGCCCAGAAAGACTGACTAAAGACACAGTTTGACAGAGTAGCCAGCGTGGGAAGGCTCCAAAAAGTGATTGTGACTCAAATGATAATGAGGAAAACAAAACAATGTCAAGTGAGGCCACTACACAAAAGGGCAACAGTGTCAATGTCAGGGGTCCTAATATAACCCCCTCTCAAACAACACCCAGATTAGTCAATAGAGCCTGTGTGGCTGTGGCAAGCTGGCTGCTGTGTGCGTCACTGCTGTACTCCATATTTTCAGCATGACTGATTCCCCCAATTGCCTCCAGAGCTTCATCGATTGCTGAGGCCAGTGGCAGTAGCTGCCTGGGACAGCACTAACACTGCTGAAATTCAAAGTTCAAAAGCTCTAAAGTATCTCATACTCATACTGTGAGATGACATAAAAGATGTCTTTTTTATCTAAAAAGTCTACAGAGAATGTAGCGATGAAAGATTAAAAAAATAAGTAAATTGGTTCCCTTCTAGTTATATAACCTAAGCTGCTACTTTAGTCTTTAGTCAAAGTAGAAGTCAACTCCAAAATTATATTATATAGTTAAAACACCTCAATAGAAAAAGCATTTGTAATAAAACCAAGACTAACTAAATTATAAATGAAAAAAAGTGCTATTTGGTTTAATTTATTAAGGAATATGTGGATGCAAAGAGCAAACTCCTCTTTTTGGTATTGCTGTATTTGCCTGTTCCATCCATCCGGGTGACTGTTCATTTTAACCACTAGAGGGGGAAACTAACTAAGATTTGCTCAGAGACACTGAGCTCCTGAAGAGTGAGCGGAGAAATTAACAGTATGGTTATGATTGTATTGTATTTTTAGGCTGCTGGAAATGTACGCTTTCACAATGTAAAAAAACAACTTCATACATTTAACATTTTCTAAATATGAAATGTATATAGTTGGTTAGTCCTGCAACTTCAGTTTATGGCACTTATTGCACATGTCCGTCCTGCTCCCATTTTTTAAGATTTTTATCTACATCACAGGGATATATAGAGAGGGTAGATGCTGTTCATTTTGTAAAAGCCCTTATAACAGACACTGTAATTCATGGTGATATAGTGTAATAAATGCCTTGACATTACTCCTATTCGTGCAGTTTTTCTGGTACATATCAGTCTGTGTTGATTGTGTGTCGGCGTCATTATCTAAGAGTATACAGTAAAAGTGATGCACTGTACTGTATGTCACAATTCACCTCTAATAGTGATCTAAAACCTTAAGTTACATTTTTAGTTACATTGTTATATTCTCTCGCATGATAAAGATAAATTCATTTTCACATAATGCCAAAGTACAGATTGTATTGTTGCATATAAATTTATAGTTCAGTAGGCTTCACAATAGTGTACAATATGAGATTAGCTTCTTGCAGGTTTTCAAAGATGAAACTGAGATGTGGTCGGTGTGAGCATTTTATCACTCTTGTGTTTCCTATAAAGATGCTCCTGCAAATGGAGTAGCCATCTGCGTGTGAACACAGACCTTTGTGCATCTGAACTTGCAATCAGTTTGTGCCTTTGAGTGTGTGTCCATGTCCCCGCATGTACATGCACATGCCTTAGTGAACTCCCATGTGCATATATCCTGGCCTCGTTGGGCCATGTGTGTATGTGTGTCTGTGTGTGTGTCTGCATTTGCATGTGTGCTTATAAGTCTGTCATCCCCCCAAATGCCCAAATGAGACAAGCCCCAAATGCTGCTGTCATGCTAGCAGATGGCAGCGATATGAATCATAAGGCCACACTGATAGCCTTTACTACAGTACATGCTGTGACATGACGTCCAACATCACTGAGTCTTAGTTAAATATAGGCCGCTAGCAACAGCCGTCTGGTGCCGCTGCTTTGTTATGTACACAGTAATATAAAATACATGTGCACCATATAGGAACTTACTGTGGTTTGTTTGCTCTCTTGCTTCTCTTGAACTGTGGCAAACCTTTACATTGAAATAACCACAACAACGGATGTGCTGTTCCGCTGCTTTGAAAGATCTAAAACACTGCAAGGCTGTATTTGCTTCTACTATTTCTGATGCAGATACTGTCACTCAAACATGCAAAAAGTTATTTTTACATCCTAGTTGAGAAGCAGAATATACTTCGATTGACAGTAATACTGGATTAATGCAATATAGTCTTTCTCTTTGGCACCACTGTTTTTGTAATATATATAGAACTCAAGGTAATTAGATGCTTTTTGACCTGTGTGCATATCTAGCATTTCAGAATATTGTGTCTCATTGTGCGGCTGTGCATTCAAGACTGTTATGAAATACAGAAAAACGTGGCAATGTAAGCTTTTTTATGTCTCATGCTGTTTCCAAAATTAGGAAATCTGTTTCAATAAGGTGGCCTTAATAACGTTCAACAAAATGTTAAATGCAAAGTTTACAAATTAGCTGTAACTGACACGTTTCTTTAAAAACGTCATGTAATACATCGATTGTCTTGTTAATTTCAGCTCCTTTAGCACAACTTGACTGATATTTTAACAGAAATTTTCTTTTTTCATCACATCAACTCTAAATGAAAACTTTCACATTTAGCTTAATTTCAAAACCCCTCTATTCATTAATGAATTTGCAAAAGGAAAATTCAGTTTAGAAAAATGAATAGTACATGGAACATCACACTGAGAAATGTCTGATGGTGAAGCAACTTAAAGTAACTGGAAATTCACTGAAAGTCCAGTGTTCATAATCCACGTGAGCATGTTTAAAACAATCCCCAGTGCATATCAACATTTCTTTATGTAATATAGATGAATTAAATTGAGTTTGATAGCTAATTTGTTGTATTTGAGTATGTAATTCCCCCCTTGTTATGCTTTTACAGTGTTTTATCTCATTTTACATTTTCTGGCAAATTTTATTCTGCCATAATTGGTTGGTGGTGGAAAATTTCACAGTGGATATGAATCAGTGTTAGCTAGCTTTAAGACAAACCACAACCAGACAGTATGACCACTGAGAGGCCACAATGCTGACACACAACGCTCCTCACTGGCTTCAAAACAGCTTGTTTTTCAGGAATGCTCACTATGCCTCCATGTAGCTGAAACATGATGTCATGAGGCCCCTTTTGCAAAAAGAAAAGAACTAATAAACCCTCAACTGAGGGGTTAGTCCAAATTTATGAAGTGTCATTACTATATGCGGTTTTAGAGATCGCCTGACCACCTCAACTCAGCCTTGGCCTCCAGTGATACACAGCACTAACTTCACTAAAGTGAAGATACTGAGCAGCACCAAACATTTAGTGTCTGTCTTTCTTCAAACGTCCACTCTCTTCCCCTGGAGTGATGCATATACATGGAAGACTGAGAAATCCTCTGGTATACTGCCAATGAGTGTGTGTGTGTGTGTGTGTGTGTGTGTGTGTGTGTGTGTGTGTGTCTGTGAAAGACAAAGAGAGTGAGCATATCTGTCGTTCGAGCATTTTATTCTTGTAACTGCACATGAAGTGTGTGATTAAAATGTGTCAAAATTTCACATTGCTGTAGAGTTTAATTGACAACATCCTCTCTATTAAATGACATAAAATCTTCAGATTTGCATAATTCTGTATTTTGATTGCACTGTTATGAACACAGCATCACTAAGTGGGCATAATTACTGCATATGTACAAGTTTACACATTCATTCTGATTGTTTTGAAGTGACCAGCAAATACAAGCAAACAGCGCCCTATTCTTCACAACATTTTAAAGTATAATGCTTTCAAACGAATTATGATAAATGATCAAAAGTTAATGTTAATGCTTATTTTGTATGTATTCAGAAAGAATTTAGGAAGGATACATAGTAATACAGGGCCAGGAAACAAAGAAGTGTTTGTACATCAGACTTGACTTATAGCATTTCTTTATGAAATCATCTGCCTGTAATCATTCTTACACAACCTAAACAGATTCCATTTAATTCACTGTAGTCATGTGATCAGATTTATTAACTGTTGCTTCTGAAATTAGGCTCCAGAAAGCCATAATATATTGTAGGACTGTTCGGTTTGTAGTTGCTTCTGGTGCTCCTTCTTATGTCCACCTCTTCAGATTTCCTTAAATGGCAGTTCATTTCTTGACTGCAACAGACACAAAACCATGCGTTATATTAGAGCATTATATTAAATACTTTTAGAGGGGCAATCATACAGATTTAAGCAGCCTGTACCATATGTCACAAACAAGATGAATAAAGTTGAAAAGGTAAACTAGCGAGTTTTTCATATGTGCAGTTATGAGATTTCACTGTGTAAGTATATGGCAGTGGTCCTGTCATGCATTTTATGCTCCCCAGCCGCTGGAAAAGAGCCTAGTTCATATTGAAGTTACTTATTAAGTCTCTGTTGTGTTACCAGTCATTTTTCCACAGTTTTATGTATTGTTGTCTCTCTTCTAAGCACTTGTGAATTCCAGGGTGATGAGGTGATGCGACTGATTGATTTGCCAATTTAATTGAACCCTGTCAAACTGCAGAACGTAGCTTATGGTGCAAGCCCATTTATGGAAATGTTCCTTACAGAAGAACTAGTTTTACAAATATTTTTGAAAGACCTAGGTATATAAAGGAGCCTAAAATTGACATGCGAAATAAATACATAGATAATTGTAATTACAAATTAATAAAAATTAAATTTCATAAAATATATATATGTAGTCAAAGAAGAAAAGCATAATTTGCCTTCTCATTGATGTATGCATTTCTTCTACAATGAACAAATGAATTGAAATTATTTTTAACACAGTCAAGTATATTTATTTACCTCAATGTAAACATAGCTTGATTAGCATTGATATTGATTAGCATTTTAAAATGGGGCGACATGCAGAGCACAAGTTCTCAAAGTTTTCTGAAATCAGTTAAAATTCAAAGTAACCATTTTCTTCAAGAAAGTTACATCTTTGCTTTTCACACTCTATTTATGTCATTCAGAAATTTAGTTCAGCAACTTTACATCAAGTTCTTCTCATTATAACTTGAGTTATAATGAAAAAGTCAGCTCCTGGTACAACACTTTGTATGGTACGAAGATTACTTCTGTATAAATCCACTTCCAGTAAAAATTTAAGTCCTCCTAATTAGCATTTAGAAGCAATATTTCATTTATATTTAGTATTGTATAGTAATGTGTAAGCAGATAAGAGATGTTTATTAATATGCAGTTTTTGTCGAAAAGCTCAAAAGCTTTTGCCTTCAAGGGTCAGCACAGCAGAACACGTTTTGCACGTTGACATTTTTATCTAGGCTCGAGACCTGCACCAGGGTTGCAGTACTTGGTGGTGTGGGATTAGAACTTGTGGCCTTCCGCAGTCTAACCCAGTGCTTTACCACTGGACCACGAAGCTAATTGATGTTACAAATGAGGGAAAGATAATAACATTTATATGGATTCATTTGTAATCAGTTGCAGTAATCTATTTCTTGTGTTACTTTTGAGTTTCCACAGATGGATACAAATTGACCTCTCATCAAGCCATGCTGCAACTGTCAAGCTTTCACTCTAGCCAGACACGAACAAGACATGAAATGTTTTGGTATTTTTGAAACAATAGGTCCCTGCAAAAAAAACTAAAGTCAGTGAAACACGTTTATTATTTATCTCCAACAACTGTCAAGTTTTTTTAAAGGACAAGTTTCTAGCAGATTTTACCAGCTGTAGCTAATGTAGCATGCAAAATTAAAATTAGCGCTTGTATTTTTGGTTTTGGAAATGAAACTCATTAAACTCTTGAAAGGTTGTGCTTCCCTCTTATTATAGCCCTTTGCCCTCCCTTTTAAAGTTTGGAGAAACCCAAAGCTTGACAGGCCTGCCGAGTTATGGTTGCCAAGCTTTGCTTGGACAGTTGGACAGGTTTAGCAAATGGTCAATAGGTCAAATTAGGTATATTAATACTCAGTGCTATATATAATACATATAATATTCATTGCTGTCTCAGTAAAATATATAGCCTGTTGCTTCATGCCTGCTGTCTCATTTTAGTCTTGTCAAATGTTTGCTTTTTAAGTTTTCATATGACGCATACAGGCGTTCTACGAAAGGCCACATGTTACAGTTACTTTTTACATTTCTAGTCTTCAAAAATACATTTCCCCTGGCAGTGGGTGACCTTGCAGGCTGGTGTCTAAGCTTGTGCATTAGTACATACTGCATACAGGCAAGTGTGTTCATGTGTGTACTGTACACGTTCTTTGTTCTCAGAAAGCTGTGTCCCAAGAGCTACTTACTGTAATACCCGATCATACTCATCCTGTCATCAATCTCTTTACCTAGCATACACAAGACATATCTCCTACACGCGATCACACACTCCATCTGGAAAGGATAAAGGTACTGTTCCCGAAGGGATAGTGCTGTCCTGTGATTGTATCAGAATTCAGTGGATGTGTGTGTGTGTGAGGGAGAAAGGGAGGGTGTAGGAAAAGGTTAAAATGGCTATAACATTTGTGGAAGGCAGGAACCATGCTGGCTCTGATCCCACCCCCTTTCTCAGCTCTGACCTCACTCTGAAACTTGTTCCTCCACAGACACTTGCACAGTCACATGCCTACACACACTTGACGAACAGACTCACACACTTTATTGCCCTCTCTCTCGTGCTCTCTCTCTCTCTCTCTCTCACACACACACACACACACTTGCTTGTACAGATCTGTGCATATTCTGAGAGGCGCTCAAACAGAGAAAAAGAAGAGCACAAGGCTACTGTGACAGACTGGAGCAGGAGAGCAAGTTTGCCAAGGGAAAGGAAAGATCTTTGTTATGTGATTAAAGGTGTAGCAACCAAAGGGGAGAAGAAGCGAGAGGGAGCAGACAGAAAGGGAGAGAAAGTAGAGGGCAGCAGCGTTGCGCCACATTTAGACCTGGACAAGACGAGATGTACAAGATGGAGCGATTAATGGAGCTGTACTGAGAGTGATGAAACGCTTTTTCCACAGCCTGCAAGGACATCAGCTTCTCGGGAACAGTCGCACTCCAAATTTACACCTATCATCTAAGAGAAAGCTCATTTTCACCAGCACACAGAAACATGTATTGCACTGCCCTGGTTATTCTGGCTCTGCACGTTGTTCCTAGAGCTACTGTCCCCTTCTGCCAGAGGTAATGAGAACTCCTGGGAAGACGTCGAGAGCCGGACAGCCCGACAGAGCGAGACAGACGAGGAAGCGGGCTGGGTTTCACAGGGATGAGAGCGGCCACAAACTGAGGAGAATCGAGAGAGGGAGAGCAGTGGAGCAACCGAGAAGAGGAGGGTGAGGACGAGTGAAAGAGAGTAGACTAAAGAAAGATGAGTGTGCCGACGAACTGTGGGTTCTGGTACTCTGTGGAGCGGAGTATCACTGTGCGGACTGGGAACATATGGGGATCGCCATGCGCTGTCAACAGCCCTATTGACATCATACAGAAACGCAGGCGGTAATTAAGAGCCCTCTCATTTACTCTCATTTACTCTCATTCAGTTCTTTTGCCTTGTTCTTCTGCTCAGTGTGTCCTTTCACGCACTCATGTGACACATTGCACGGATTATACAGAGCTTATGAAGTCAGATGCATGGTTCTGTTAAGATAACGTCAGTTTCAGTCTCCGTATTCTTGAAATATCAGAAATATAGAATTACACTACAGCATCAGCATCATTTCTAAGTATTAAGAGACCTGAGATCCAGTTCAGTACAATATATTATACAGGCTTTATTATACTGTAAATTAAGTCTTTTTTTAAAATATGAACATCAATTATACCTAAGAGAATTATATCTGTAGAGTATCAGCTGCAGTATTTACAAAAACATTCTTTTGCCATTATCAGTTGTTTTTGTTCCATATCTGCATTTCCCAACATATTTTCTTTATCACTTCCTCTTGATCACTCTTAGTTTCCTTTTGTTAGGGTAGGCACTGTTCCAAGGAGGGATTTGTTTGTTGATAAAAAGACGGTAAATATCTGTTTATTAGGAAGAATAAATACTATTAAGCTCAGTTTATTGTGCATTAAACAGTCATAGATAAAGATCAAACAACTCAGGCAAGATGTCAGATTAGCTGACAAGGTGTAAAAGTGTGTCAGAGCCCCAAATGCAGCAGAAAAATGTTTTTAAAAGCACCAAAGTTTTAAGTAAAAATATTTTTAACAATTTTTAAAAATGGGATGTGCATTTTCACTGGATATTCGAGAAACACTTGTTACCCTCTGGATGCTGTCAGATAATAGTGAATCACATTGAATCACTTCTTTTGTGCTTCAGCTATAGGCACCACTTTGTACTAAGACATGCGCACACAAAACAAATAGCTGCGTGTAAATATGTACATCATCAACACATTAGAAATCCAATCTTTTAATGGGTTATACAAGGGCTTGTTCGCATCACATGGGGCTTTAATGCTGTACTGTATGTCATAACTATATTTGCGTCACACATATTCCCCCGTATCAGCAGGGAGGCTGTGAAGGAGGACTCAGACATATAGTATGTAATGTAATAGGTTTATATTATGGTCTTCTGTCTTCTTTCTTAGAATCTTTCACTTTGTCCTTTCACTTCATTTCACCTCAGAACCCACGCCAAGTAATATCCTTGACTTTTGCTCTAAAACAGGCACAAATCTCTACAGCCAAACTTTTAGTGGTATGGAAATGTCATGACAATTACTTTTCACATTACTGCTTAGATTACTTCCACCTGTTGATCTTTAAAGTAGTCCAGAAATTCTCCACTCGCTTGATCGCAGTTTTGGAGAATAGGGGTTTTGTTGAAGACATTTAGTTAATGTGCTCAGATGAGGAGTGGGAGAGCTTTATTTGGGTGGAGGTGTTGATTTTTCTGGCTTCAACAGAGATGCGAAAGCAAACTCTGTCAGTCTCCACCACCATTTTATTTTCTGGAGGAACAGCGACAAGGATTCCAGATGGAGCAGTTTGTCAGCTTTGCCAGTGTCCATTTTGGGAATCTATTAATGTCCTGTTTAACAAGCAGGAACTCCTACAGTAGATGTTACTTGTGTGCATAAAATCATTAGAAAGTAATAAGTTAGTAAATATTGAATTTGGGGTAAATAATAAATCCTTTGGCCTTTGTAGCGTGCCCGTTTGTTCAGCAGGTATCTTCTTTCTCTTCCTGCTTATTTCTTTTTCTCTTTCCTCCTTGTCTCAGGCATTCACACAAAGTAGAGCATGTGTGACATCCACAGAGCTTATGTAGCCTTTCAGACACATCAGAAAGAGCTCATTTTGTGTATACAAACTATATTAAGGCCTAAGCGCATTCTCATGTAGGCATGAGAAAATCTGACGAGATGAAACTGCAGGTGAAACCAGGATATAAATCTGCAGCGTTTGATACCAGACATCAAACCTAGATTGTCTGCGCATGATTTAATGGACAATTATCTCTGTTAGCTGCAGAACACAACAGCTAGATTACAGTAACGCTTTCTCCTTAGATGGATATGCGGCAAGGGAACGCATGTTTTTACATGTCTGTGATAGCAACAGGTACCATACAAATTAAAGTGTTGGACCAACTATTTTTCTGAACCTCTTGCTTAGTGGTTGCAGTTTATTTTGCCCAGTAGCATAGATTGCTTTCTGCTTTCAGCTTCATTTGTAAAGTTAACACCTGCCAGAGGACAGATATGTCATGTCATGTGTCTTTGATGTGTCATGCTGTTATTCTGTGACTTTATAAAAGCAGTCTGTAGGGCTGCTTTAATTTACCAAATGTTGCCAGCTAGAAACAGCTAGGTGTTAATGTTGGTCTGTTCACCACTTTGGTTCAGACTGAAATTTTGGACTGAAATTGTTGTGCCCAAAGAATGAATCTTGTTAATACCCTGACGTTCTTTGCCGTGACATTTTATGCAGACACTGTTGCCTGAAACAAATTTGACATCTTAAGATGCAGTTAATTTCTTCGCAAAGAGCTAAATTGTGATGTCAGATTGAAAATGAAATGCTTTTAAGTAGCTCTATTCCTCTGAGGTATGTTGCTTTTTACTCTGCTCTCCAACCATGTACAGCCTGCAGTGCAGGCTATGGGTATAAATTCTCTCAGCGCTGTCTAAAATGAAGTGTCAATGAAACAGAGCATCACGGATGTCATGACAGCCGGGAAAGGGATGGAAAAATTCTAAAGATTATTTCCAAATGAAGACCTGACAGCAAATACGAATATGAGCTTTGTTGGGTGTTTGAGAAGGAGAAAGTTTGATTTATGCACAGAGTAATTTAATATGAATTTAGAGTCTTGCAAAGACAGCAGATTTGGCAGGAACAATGTAAATGAGGTAACTGAGGTTGAGCTTTAGGAGTGAATTTCTGAGAAACCTAATACTCTTCTCTGTCAGTTGAACCTGGGAGGACAAAAGGGAAAAAGATAAATCTTTCTCCTTTCATTTCTCCAATTTATCAAAATCTCTAAGTGTCAGGTATGTTTTTTTTCTGGGTACAAATGTGTTTATGTATGTAAACTCTGGTCTAAGAGATAAATACAATTGACTTGTGCCAGAGGTCAATAGGTATCTAAATTTGCCAAATCAATGTGACTATGATAAATTAATCTGAGTTTTCAGTTAATAGTACGCGAACGTCCTCATTTGCAGAATATATTAAGCTATCCCATCGCCCCTTCATGGAAAATAACTTACTGATCCTGGCGACGGAGAGGAAGCATCACAGCTAGAAACCTTTTTGTCATAATAAATGTGTCTAAAAATGTTTCAGAGGCATTTCTTTAAATCATCAGTGACTTCTAATGGTGGTCTGGCCCACATGGAGTATCATCGACCTTCATTTATCTCCCCACAGACAGGGGGAACAGGTCCACTAGTTTAAGGTTACAGGCCTCACACACGTATACTGTACTCGTGTGAAGTTGTGCGTTCATGCATAAAAAACTTGGAACACACACACACACACAGCCTCACTCAATCTCCTCAGGTCATTTGTAACATTCACTCGCTCTCTGAGTTAAGTCGTGGCTGAGCCTTTGCAGTGACAAGTGTAATGGACTAAATGCTTTCTCAAAAATCTACTTTTTCGTGCTGTTACAAGTTTTCCAGACACGACCATGCAGAAATAATTTTTCACCCAGCTCTGAGCATGTGCTCACTTTATCTGTGTGTATTGTGTCTAAAGCAATATTTGCTGTATTTGTCATTTTATGTTGCTAGTTATACTAATGTTTCCACACTTAGTATAGACTGCACACATACTGAGTTAAACACTCAAAAGGGTTCAATGGTGGATGAATATAGGTATTTAACTTGTTTTGTCTTAATGTTTTAGGAAGACAAATTAAGTGAAACCTGGCCCTTTGAGTTTTTAATAAGCTGAGTCGTTTTTTGACCAGGATACCTGCATATTTGAAAGGGGTTTCTCTTACTTACTTTACTTACTTACTGCAAAGACTTTAAACACGCCCACACTGAAACTACTTCACGGCATTTTTGTTAAAGAATATTTTTAAGAATCACAAGAAAACCATTAAGACAAGTAAAATTAAGTGTCAGAGCATTGACTTTTATTGGCAAACGTGTGCAATCAGGAGAAGCCAAATAGGCAAATGTCTGGGGCCCCCTCAAAACGGTGCCTCTGAAAGTTGCTAATATTGGTACATTTTGCAGTGCAGAATAAAAACTTCCTTAAACTTCTCATAATGGCATTATACAGTGCATTACTGCTGCCTCAAAAAAAATAAAAAAAAACAAAGTTGGGCCTCACTAGCTAACAGGGGGGCTTCATGGGCTTCTTTTACAGGGGGAACTCCAAGAACAAACATAATGACTCTATTTCTGTTATGGATCAAACTCTATGTTACACTTGATACTTGACTTGTCCCAGTAAATAATATACATTCATAAGGAACCAAGCTACAGTTTTGCAGCAATGTATTCTCAATTGCTTAAGAACCATATTAAATATTTTCTCTTTTTTTCCCTTCATGATGTCTAATCTCACTTCACAAATCTTTACCATTAATACCTCATGCTGATCATGTTACAACACTTCATAGACCTGGCTCTGGAACTTTTCTCAACCTTCTCCTTCATAAATTCTTCTCCTTTCAATTTACTCTTTTCTTTGCTGGACTGTACACTCCTGAAGGATAACAGACACTGTAGTTCTCAGTGTGTGTTTTTGTGTGAATGTGTGTGTAACACGATGAGGACGCTCCTATAAAATACTGTGATTCTCTCCTGGTCTCCAACTCACTCAATTTTATTATCATGACCATTGTCTG
This sequence comes from Channa argus, assembly GCF_033026475.1. Classification (NCBI taxonomy): domain Eukaryota; kingdom Metazoa; phylum Chordata; class Actinopteri; order Anabantiformes; family Channidae; genus Channa; species Channa argus. The sequence goes on along the minus strand of NC_090210.1, from coordinate 7,952,546 downwards.
TGTTTCTGCCATTCCACAATGTCACAAAGTAAAAAACTATTAATTGACCCATTTAATTAACATATTAAATATAATATATGTCCAATGCACTGTTTACTTCCAGGCTAAACAATGGTCCACACAGTACATACAATATGTAGGATGTCCTTGGCAATTGTCCACACATTATTCTGCAGTTTGTCTTCCTGACAACCAGGGGTCTGATTTTTTTTTTAAGTTTACATAGGGAAAGAGAAAATGGAGTGTTTAAACCTAAGGGATTCTATAGGCCTAATTTTGTACAACAGACAGAGGGTTTCACAATAATTTGCTCTAAAATTGTTGGAATTCTTGCAGCAGATAAGGATTTATATAACTAAAACTCCAACTGTAGAATAGTATGTTATTATTATTATTTAAGCATTGGTTTAAATGTTATTATCTAAAATGGACAAATCAGCCTCTTCTCTTGCTGTCAACTATTTAGAAAGCCACAGCTGACCTAAAACTAAAAAAAGATCATCTCTCTGATGATGATATAGGACCTCCTTGTTGTTGATTAATGTTTGACAAAAAGCCTGTCTTCAGCAGCCATTTCACACTGTAAAGTGTATCAGAGGTCAACACCCTCTAATGCAGACGTCACAATGGCTTTGTGTTGTTTTCCAAAGGAAAGTTCTGAGGAAGAGGGCTAGACTCTGAGATGCTGATTACAGTCGTCAGAGGGGAACAATGAGATGCTGAGAAGGCAGTTCACCTATAATAATAAGTACAAAACACATGGAGACATTCACAAACAAATCCACATTCGCAAGTTTACAGCAGCGTTTATTTTTAATGTCTGTTTGTTGCTTTGGGGTGTTCATAGCAACATGAACAGAACTCACAATATGACTCTGGCCACACACACACACACACACACCACACACACACACACACACACACACACACACACACACACACACACACACACACACACACAAACACACAAACTCACACACACAAAAAAACTGTTGTTTAATTTACAGACCAGTTGCAGTTCTTTAAACAAATTAGATTGTTGTGTCTGTATATGTCGCCGTGAAAAACATATAGTACATATAGTACAGCACATTTTAACTTACTTAAATATTAATTAAAAACTTTATTATAATTTTTGTTTTGTGTTAAAATATGCAACTGATGCTCAAGGAAATCTTAAGTTTCCTCTTCTATGCCAAACATTTCCTGTCAACATGTAGACAACAGAAGAAACAACACAGTCTTTTTCACATCTGTGTTTCCGTCCAAACTTGCCCCATTATGCAGTATGTCTCACAAATCTGTTTAGCACGGATTTCTTGTATAAAAAGGTCCTTGAAGTAATTCGGTGTTCCTGCCTTTTTATTTTGTCAGCTATGTCACCTCACATACTTTTAAAATCCCAGGCATTTCATTGCCTGACTTATAACAATGGACATTTATATCACAGTTGTAGCTGTCATTTAAACATAGAGATGGTTGACTAGCTTCCTTCAAAGCTTTACGAAAGTAACTGCAGCATATGCAGTATGCAGAGTATAAATGTGGACCCCGTGTTTTTAACCAGGGAAATTAGTCTGTGTCAGAAACCAGGGTACAAACGTGGAAGACTGTAATGTTGTATGTTGCTGCCCAAGCAAAAATTCAAAGGCAAAAATAGTATGGCAGATAACCCTCCGTAAAGCTGCAAGTTGTCATATTTTAACATTTTTCATATTGGTTAGTTTATTTTTGTTTTAAGCTAAGCTAAGCTTATTTATTTTACAATCTAATTTACTAATTTACTATCTTTATCATCGTATCTTCAGACATGAATGATTTATTCTTATTTTGCAGACTTAAAATTAATCTGCTTTGCTGTGCCCAGCTCGCCCTCTCCTTGCTGAGCTATGCTCTGCTACATTGTGCCACACTTTCCCCAGCATTTCAGGTAGTCATCAGTACAGCATTACAATAATTGAAAACGCTGTAAGACTTATTAATCAAACAGAGATAATTGCAAGTGAAAGTGTTTGATTGGTTACAATGATGAGCCTCACTTTCACAATCTTTTTATTTCTGCCCAGGTGTCAGTGCTCTCACTGAGTCTGAACCACAGAAGTATTTAAAGTTACATATTATATTTTAGGTAATATTCAGTATGTGCCTGTTAGCCTTGATGAAATAAAATTTATGTAAAAGAAAATCTACAGTGTGTAAATTTGTTTTGAATTATTTCTTTTAGTAGAGATATGCTGCATAACTTATCTTAATGCAATGAGATGTTGTCAAAGCCTCCTGTGAGAAAATTGACAAAACCGCACTGACCTTCTTTTATAAAGGTTTTTGAGCGAGGCTCTCCCTGTAGCTAGGCAGAGATGGACAAACACTGTGCGTCACATACAGACAAAAAAATAGTAACTTGTGCGTATATATGCAAAACCACAGGCTTTGACACAGCATCAATATTTGATGCCCTTGGTGGATTGATTTCAAGTCTCATGCTACAGCCTGCTTGATCCCGAAAAGTTGCATATAGTAGCTTTAATTAACCAGACTTTCTATTTAACTGAAAAGGTCTTATGAGTGATATGAGTAATGCAAATGTTTAAGATTTTACCATGACTTTATAAAGAGCAGACCATAATAGGTAATAGCCAAAATGTTTGATGACACAGGAAATGAGAGACGATTCTGTGTGTGAGGGGCCAGAGCTAAAGCAACCAGACAGCTTTTTTCCCAGAACACTCACTGGTGACTCTGTACAATAATTCACACATAGAAAATATCGCTGTAAATTTTAAATTGTTCAACGATTATATTTAAGTGTATCTTCTAATGTGGTTGCGGTTCATACGTGGTTCCCTTTGTTTCGTGCGCTGAGCTTCAGACCTCAGGGTGTGGACTCTCAGCCACTGGTGTGAACTCTGTGGTCTCTTAATCCTTGTTTTTCTCTCATTCATGTGACATGTGCATATGCAGCACAGCTTTAATACATGCAGATCATAGTGCTTAAACGAAAATGGAAACAAAAACAGTTTGAGCTTATTCAACCTTTGTTACACACAACTAATTGTTTTCAACAGGCTCCTTGTCATGAAATTATTCCAAATGATTGAAGACAATACCATATTCTCAGGCGTCACTTTATGAGATCTGTGTTAAATGTTATAAATGTACTCTGAATTCTTTCAAATGGCTGAGCCGGTCCTGCAAGTCGGCTCTGGTGTAACTAATTCTCCCTCTAGCTATGTCACAGCTAAGGCCTGGGGGTGATGAATGGAGGTTCAGATGACAGTTTTTCCTGCTTTACAGGCCTATCTCCTCTCTTGCTCGCCCTCTTTCTTTCATTTCCCCATAGCCCCTGTATTTTAATGCGCCACAGATGGGATTGACGTTGCACTGACAGGCTGGTGGAGTGTCGAGTAACATGGTAACACTGACACGTTACCATCAATCACACTTCTTACCAGCCAGCCACTTAAAAACAACACACCTCTTTCTTAACAGTTTTGTGTGTCTGTGTAAAAGTCTTTATGATGCCCAGGTATGTTGGCTGCAGTTTAGTCTGCAGACTAAAGAAAGTTATCAAGTGTCTGTGGCCGATTCAGAGTGTACAGTATGTGCTGGTGCCGTTGTGGAATATACAAATGAAGAGTAGAATTTTAATATAGAGGCCAAATTTTATTTTTTCAAACAGATCCAGACCTAAAAAAGTGTGTGTGTGATATTTCATATTCTAATGATACAATGTGCTATATTCATTTGACTCTTTTCATCTCCATGTTTGTATCATATTATATTATCACTTCATAATTAGGTGCTTACATTCTCTATTATGTAGTAAAAACAAATGGAACACACTTCACTCTACTGAACAATTAGTTACTTAATCAACAGACGATGAATCATAACTTGTTTTGGATCCTTAATTAAATCTTTCAGGATTTTTAAAGCAAAAATGCCAAACTAGTTCCAGCTTCACAGATATCATGGCTTTTTAATTATTCTCATTTTGCCTGGCATATATGTATGTATGTATTTTTCTGTATTTATTGACATTTTTAGCAGAATGATTAAAAAAAAGTATATGCATATTATTTAAAATCATAGCAGATCAAAATGTGCTTCAAGTTCAGGTTCCAAGTGAACCACAGTAAAGACAGGCTCGAACTGCTTGTTTTGACTGAACAGCAGTGCTAAGCCTAAACATATGATACCTACCGATATTTGAGTTGCCTTGTGCTTTTCAAGCAAGAATTACAAATGCCAAAGAGTTAGGAAAACAAGACTTAGAAACATTTTTATACGTTACATATTATATAACATAACATAACATAACATTTTGTATGACAGAGAAAGCAAAACATCTTAAATATATTTATCTTAAAATACTACTTATCAAAATTAGTGCGGATTCATTTATTATAACATTATATTTTTGTCCTCCGCAGTGGGAGAAGACAAAGTCCAGATAATCCAGCTCTTGCAGTCTGGTTAAAGAACAGTAGGGGGAGACTCTGCTTAGGGTTACAGAATAGATTTGGTTCACTTCTCCAAACCTCCGGTAAACATCGGCCACACACCAATATGTTTATCTCAAAGAATATTAAAAAACACCCTCAGTCTAAACTTTTTTTTTCAATTCACTCTGTTCTTTTTATTGTTGTCTCTTGTGGCTGAGAAAGGCAGAGAGGGTGTTAGGGAAGGAGAGAAGAGGTGGGTGGGTGCGACTGGTTGGCATGTGAAAGACAAAAAAACAATGGAGTTGTATTTGAAGACCAACTGTCCAAACAGCCATGGTGCTTCTGTGGGAGCTTTGATTCCAGACAACATACATTTTAAGCCTAAGCATTGACCTTTGACCTCTTAAAAACACAAAATCCCACTGTTGACATATTTATAACCTGCACAATGAAATTTTTTTCTTCTTTCAACTTTCCCAGCGTTAAACACTCTGTGTGATTAAAAAATGATCAACAGCTTGTTCTGCACATTAATTTGACATGGTTTTTTATGCCAGATGCCCTTCCTGCTGTAACCCTCCCTTTTTATCCATGCTTGGGAACGGCACAAAGGGGGCTGGTTGTGGGTAGACAGGGCCACACTTTGTGGGGTGGGATTCAAACCCACAGCCTTCTGTGTCCTAAGCCAAAGCTCTACCACTGAGACACCAGGTCCCCAACAACTCAAAACACAGCCATAAAATGTAATCAACACCTCTCTAACACAATCTCAGAAAAATGTTTTTACAAAGATAGTATGTAGTTTCAAAATGCTTGATTATTTCAATCCTCATTTGTTGTTACCATGACAACTACTGCTCGTGATGCCCAAGCTACCGTACTGAAGCCTCTGTCCTTCAGTCATATAAACCAAAGAAAGAATATTGTGATTTTATCATATTGAATCCTGCATAGTAATCCAAAAAACAAAACAAATAATAATAATGTGACTGAGTATTTGCATAAGTACATGTAAACAGTCTAGTGCCATGAGGAAGTCAAGACTCTTCCCTTACTCTGCTGCTCTGAGTTCCGCATGAGGGAATGATGGCGAAAGAGGAGAAAACTGGAAGTGTAACAGCAGCGAAGGAAAGATGGGGGTGATATTTTGATTTGTGATCTATTTTTATCACAGCATCAGCTTCAAATAGAAACTTCTCCATAAATATTCATGAATGGGGGGGTTTGATCTGCTGCTCTGAGATGCAGAGGGACAGGAGAAGGGAGGGGGAAGACTATATTTTACCTGAAAGCCTATTTTTAGCTGCATCAGTGCCTCTCGGTCTGTTCCGGATGCATAGGGTTTCTAAATTTAGCTGTACAGAGAAAGAAGTGTGGTGCAGAAACAAAAATAGAAACAAGTTTATGGTCAGAACATGCAGGAACAGCCAGGGGACCAGCATCAATGGGGATGACAAAATGAGATTAATGGTGAAAACTGCAACAATACAGAGTAAGGTGAGGTGAAGCTCGAAGCTACATATGCTCTTGTAGTAACTGGGCAGGGATGGTGTGTGTGCTTATAAATCAAATTTACACACACATGTAGTGTAAGCAGCACAGCATACTTCTGTTATGTATATGAAGGACATAATTTACATATTTAAATTCCCATCACTTTAGTCATAACTGTGATCCACTGTGTCCCTGGTATCCCTCCGACTCATGTTTTTGACTATGTATAGCAGTGTTTCTATCTGTCACATGATTAGAGGCATGGGGGCTTCTGTTTGGCTGGTGTTACATAATAGCCCGTAACACACCAATGTCTTGTCCTTATGCAGCATCCTAGGAGAGTAGAAGGGGTGGGGGATGGGGGGAATGTCATAGGAGGGTGGCAGACCAATGGAGGAAGGACCTGAAAGATGGATGAATGGTATGTTTAGATGTTGTAGTTGGTGCATACCTACTATAAAACTACTGTGGGACTCCACAGGCTTTTCACTGCAGTCACACTGCAATATTACTGCTTTTAAAGCTACAATTAACAATGGCATTGAATTTAATATTACTTTAGTCCAGAGAAACATTATCTTTGGCTGATATCATTTGTAGTTTTAAATAGCATTTCTGCTATTACATTAATTTGAAACTGCATAAAACATGGTGCAGACATATGTCCCCATTCCAATTAATTACATTATAACAATTCTGTTTACCTCAGCACTTTTCCTATAGGTCTAAATTTCGGTTTTGTCACATACATTTGTTTCAAATACCTGTAACTTTAGCTAAACTTTGTGTACCGTGCTAATAAGCACACGATACCTTAACTTGATGACAAAGATGGTCAACAAACTCAATTGCCACTAAGCATTTTAGCAGTAAATTCTTTTAAATTAAACTGAGCTTCCAGTTGACTGATTTACAAATATCTAGGCTGAATTGCAGAATGCCAGTAGAGACATATTAACACGTCAGATCAAGAAAGACACAAGTGTAATTAGTAGTGCTGGGGCTGCATTCTACTTTGGATTGCAAGTTTCGGGGCTCTGGTGCATACTTAAGTATTAGCATGGCTTACTAATACACTTAATGGGAATACGTGCTTGTTAATATTGTGCTCTAGTAAAAATTACTGTTCAGCAACATAGGCTTATTCTGTTGCATAGTTTTAATCCCATTAAATTGTGAGTAGCGTGTAATGTATAGACCTCACACAACTGTGCTGTGCACTCAGGGTTTTTTATTCTGTATTTAGACTGTAATGATGCTTTGCTGTTGCATGTCATTGTTTTCCACTCTTACTTCTCTAGCTGACCTTCCTGTCATTTTCGTTTGATTTTTAATTTTGAATAGAAATTTCCATCCTGTATTTATTTGAGAAAGATCAAGTGTGTCAGTTAGCATCTGGCCATTCAAAATTCTCCACATTTTGGAAAGGGTTGTTTTGCTAAAGTATAGATTTCTACTCTGGAGCAGCTCAGACTGTTTAGAAAAGCAGACGTGTTGCCAAACGCAGCTGCAGTTGCTCTGGGTTCGCATGTCAGCAGAAAGGTTGTGGGAAAACAGAGACGTGGATCAAGGCAGAAACATCCCCAGACTGTGAAGACCAGCCTCACTATGCCGTTATTTGGTGTTTTTCTCAGTAGTCGGATCGTGTTTGATCAGGGGGAACCCCTCCTCACCTGAGCACCGGGCTATTTTTAGACACACATGACCCCACGTCAATACACTGATGCTAATAATACTCTCTGTTCTCTCACCTTCCTTCACTACATACACATGCATGCCTCCTCTGCATGTTCTCTCACATACCTCACCTACACAACATTATCCTCTTAAGCTTTTCACCTTCTATGAAATGTACAAAATATCTTTTTTCCAAGCTAAGTATTCTTCTCAATTACCTACAGACAGGCTGGTGCAACAGATGTTGAACTTTTGACATAATTTATTACTTGTATCTTATAGGCTTTGTAAAAGGCTTTGTGGGTCAGTTACACTAAGGGTCAGTGTGACTACAGCAGGAGGGCTGTTCACATGCAGCCAGCAGAATTAGAAGCCATAAACTGTCTGTGGCTCTCAACACCCCCTCATTGTGATTTCAGTCTAATTTTGTTCTTTCTTATCACCCATTGATAGACAAATTTAAATCCAGTGCTTATTTAGTCTACTCTTAGAATATATCAGATCTGATTTGATAACTACATTCATACATATTTTGCACTGACCTTTCCTTTTTGTTGCCCTACTGAATTAGTAATTTTTAGCTCTTATTGTGGTCTTTACTGCTTTATAATGCTTACACTTCCCCCCAAATTATACAGTTTCCTGTTCAAGAGGTGAAACAGTTCTATATTGGTACTCACTCAGTGGTGAAAACTTGGGATATTTTTAAATGTGGAGAATTTTATTTTATATTGCTTTACTCCCACCATTGTTAACTAGAGACTGTAATTTCACAGTTTCATTACCAAAGAAAGTGTTTAGTCTGTTGATCGGTTTCCACTGATACAGCTACCTGTCTAATAAAACTAGTTTGTCTAATAAAACTGTTTGGCATAGATTCGCAGAGGGCATTGTGTTTCCTGTTGCACTCCTGAAATCCCAACACACAACACACATTGTGCAAAGAAATAATTTGTTTAAAACAGTCATTTAGAGTGTCAGACATAGACATTTTTTTGGAGGGGAAGGGCTGATAATTACACTGATAGTGAAACAGTGGCAACTCTAAAACAACAATGACAAAAACTAAGATGAATGGATGTCATGTATATTTCATTTCTATTCATGCAGTGACATAAATAAGCATGTTTGTTTTACTCTCAACATAACCTCAATAAATTCCACCTCTCTCTTTCTTTCTCTTTCTTGATAGTTTTGATGTAGAGAATGGATTGTCAGTGGGGCGCAGCCCCCTGGACTCCCAGGCCAGTCCTGGTTCTGGTCTGGTCTTACAGGCAAACTTTCCTCACAGCCAGCGTCGGGAATCCTTCCTCTACCGTTCAGACTCTGACTTTGACCTTTCACCAAAAGGTCCTTCCAGAAACTCCTCAACTGCCAGTGACCTGTAAGTACAACTGCTGCTCAGTAGTTTTGTGTGTTTAAATCATATATTTCCACAAAGTAAAGTTGCCCAGGCAAAGTTTGACGCAATAAAAATCAATAGCAAGAGTGCTGTGCCTGCTGTGGACAAACAAATAATGATGTGTATATCCAGATCCATATCTTAAATTTAAATATACAGTTGCAAGACAAAATCTTTTTTCATTTTCATTTCCTGGTTTTCTGCATAAATTGGTCATGTGATCTGATCCTCTCCAAAGTCAGAAAGGTCAACAAACCGTCATAAACATGCATGTCTTTAATAAACACACCAATAAAAAAGACAAAGTGATGGTGAATAAAGTAATGGCAATACTAGGCTTCTAATGTCACTAAAAATCAAATGGCGTTAGTAAACCTGGAGTCCACACAATAAAACGAGAATACTACTACTAGAGAAAACACATAGAGTTAATGTCATACAGTGGTGACAATTGTGGAGTGAGAGGAGAGTAGAAAGGGACAAGAGGAGGAAAGGCGCTCAGTGCATTGGGAGGGTGGGTCCCCCAGCAGTCTAAGCCTATAGCAGCATAACTATAACTAACTATAAGCTTTATCAAAGAGGAAGTAGACTAGACTTGAAAGCAGAGAGAGTGTCTGCTTCCTGAATCTGAACTGGGAGCTGGTTCCACAGGAGAGGAGCATGATAGCTAAAGGCTCTGCCTCCCATTTAGAAATTCTAGGAACCACAGGTAGGCATGCATTCTGAGATAGAAGTGGTCTACTGGGATGATTTGGTACTATGAGGTCTTCTATATATGATGGAGCCTGACCGTTTAGAGCTTTATAAGCAGGGTCTATTCTAGATTTTATGGGAAGTCAATGGAGAGAAGCTAGTACCTTATCACTGTCACGATCGCCAGCTTCACTTCCATTTCTGGACTTTTATTGTGAGATCACCTCTACCTGTTCTCACCCCTCTGCAGTGCCTTTAAATTTATCATCAGTGTAAATGTTTTCACCTGTGTCTCCCCCTCCCTATTGAAGCCGCCCAGATTATCTATCTCCTTCGCCAGATTGTCTGATCACTTTGTGTCAACTCTCCAGGATTCTCGTATTGTATTCTGACCTGACTTTGTGCATTGAACTCGTTTTGGATCTTGGACCTGCCCTGTGACCTGCCCTATTTGCCTCTGCCCCTGACTGGTACCGTAAGACTTACTATTCTGCCTCTCTGGGTTTCTACCCGGCTCTGTTTCACGGCTCTGCCTTTGTCTGCTCCCTTTGGATATGTCTGCTTCTGTTCTCAGACACCTTGGATCTCTTTCGGGCGTTGTTTCTGGAGAGTGTAAATTGGATTTTGAATTGTTGGTCTGTGTTGTTTGTTCTTGCTATGTTCCCTCTCCCCCACTCATCAATTCCCCTCTTCCTTTAAACTGCCGGACCACATGGCAGATGCCAGTTGCTGCCTCCATCTCCCACCTCTACTCACTTGGAGCTGACTACAAGAGATCCCGAGTAAGCCACCAGCCATTTTGTAGTCCTCAACTGTATTACACGGACCTGGTTCTAACTTGCCTCTCTTATCTTCCCAGATAACCTATAGTGCTGGCACTTAAGCTTTAAAGAGTTTATTAAATATATGGAGATATATCTGTAGTTATCTGAAGTTGAAAATATATCTACTAGATATACTTCATATATAAATATTTGAAGTTCTGGAAGTTCTTAATTAGTTCATTCTGCTTTGTTTGGTGTGCGTATGCACACCATAACTGTACTATCTGGCCAACATGGATCCAACCAGCTCCAGTGTGCAGGAGTGGCGCTGAGCCCTTCAGGGGCTGTTATTAACCAGAACCATGTTCTGAATCCTTTGGAGTCAGTTCCACATTTGAAAAATTCTCCGCTGAGCTTACCAGAACCTTTGGTCCTGCCAACCCAGAGACTGAGGCTATACATGATCTCCTCATGCTAACACAAGGAAATCAGCAAGTGATAGATTACATCATTGACTTTAAGACTGCAGTGGCTGAAAGTGGCTGGAACAAGACTGGTCTCCTCAATGTCTTCTATTGAGGCCTGACGGATCGTAATAAGGATGCTCTAACCACCCAATATACTCGCCTCATCCACGGACCTGGTGACCCACTGGATGGCCGGTTCCAGGAACGCCAGGATGATCAGAGCTGCTCTTTTCACTCCAGTTGCTCCTTTTCCTCTTGTCAGTCCTCCTCCCTGGAGGGCTGACCTATGGCCGACACAACACCACCACCCACCGCCAGCTGACGTGATCAACTCTCTGCCATCTGCCACCACAGGAATGACTTCGGCTACCAACCACCCTTGTTCCCAGCCTAGAATCAGAGCTTACATTTCTATCTGCCACAGCGCTTGTAAGACGCTGCCATCTGGCGTGGAGAAGAGCTTGACAAACCTTACTACACTCCATCCAGGTCTACACCAGATGGGCCAACAAAAGTTGCTCCACAGCCCCCTGCTACCAACCCAGTCAAAAGGTGTGGTTATCTCCACCAAACGCCCTCTCAAGGTAGAATGCAAGAAACTAGCTCCTTCAAAACTGTCAACCCTGTGGCAGTGAAGCTTCAACACCCCAGAGCTCTGCGCATCCACTGGACATTCCACGTGTCTTGGGTAAGACCTGGCCTCCAGAGTCGACTGAGTAAAGCACCAGTCATTATGCACTCCTCACCTATTACACAGACCTGTTAATAACTTGTGTATCCTGTCTTCCCTACACTCCTTGCACTTATTTTTTTCAATAAACTCTTTAAAACCTGTCTGGAGCTCTGGTCTTTTAATTGGGTCATTTTATATAGTTTGGTGTGCGTATGCACACCATCACAGGCACGCCCCAACACTGCCCCAAGATAACAGCATACAACAAGAAAACATGGAACATCACAGTTTTGGGCTGCTTTGCTGTCTCTGGACCTGGACTACTTGCTAATATGAACAGGAGAATGAATTCCCAAGTTTACCAAGGTATCCTACAGGATAATGTCAATGTGGCTGTATAAAAGCTAAAGCTCTAAAGAAACTGGGTGATGAAGCAGGCCAATGACCTAATCAATGAAGTTAATCTACTACCAAATGGGTTCAGACAGACAAAATACACCTTTTAGATTTGCCCAGTCAGAGCCCAGACCTCAAGCTAATAGTGATCTCGTGGAACGACCCCAAGCAAAATTTTTATACCAGGCCTTCAAAGAATATTGCTGATCTGAATCAGTTTTGTAAAGAAGGATTGTCCAGAATTCCTTTTGAACATTGTACAGATCTAATCCACAGGTACAGAAAGTGCTTGCTTAAGTTTATTGCTGTTAATGCTGGTTCAACCAGTCACTAAAACAAAGTTGAGATTACTTTTACTACCATCGCTTTGCAGGTTAAGATCTTTAAAGACATGAAAGATCATGAAAATTTGTCTTAACAGCTTAGAAATATTTAGTTTGTTGATATTTGTGACTTTCTTTAAGATCAGGTAACATTTCATGACCAATTTATGCAGAAAACCAGAATGTGCAGTGCCATTACCTTTTCTCATGACTACATAAAGTATATACACGTATACAAGTCATATCAGTGACTTTGGTAGTAATGCTGGGACAACAGTTTGTAGTTTGTTTAATGCCCTTGTAATGAAAAACATATGTTTTTCATGTTTCTTTTTTTTTTACACAAATTCCAAGTCATTTGCTGTCATATAAATACCTGCAGTCTTGAAAAGAACAGTGCTGCTGTACAAACAGCTGTTTTTCCAATGACAAACTGCTTCCAAGTCAAATGTATTTCACTGGGACTGCAAACAGTTGGACTGAAATGGGCTGCTTTTATGTCTAGTGTTTCACCTTTTTTGCTGTTTGTGATTCAACTATGCCCTAAACTCCAACACCTTTAAGATTTTAAAGTAAGCAGTCACTGGTGTCCTCATCCACTCTTACCTTCTGTTTTTGAAGGGAAGAAAGCTTGAAGCACTGGGAGGTCAACTGGTTGTCATCTCGGTGAGAAGAACATGATAAAACAGAAATTAGATAAAAAACACAGATTCTGTCTCCTTGAAGCCTTCTCCTGTTTTCCCTCCAGATGGCTTTGTGGCTTTCCCAACTCCCTCCTGACAACCATGATTAAATAACACCTTACCTGTGATCCCTGTTAGACCCTGCCCAAACACCCAGTCCTGTTTTGTTTGTTTTGCATGTGACCCTTAATCAGATCCAACCAAGTATAATAACACACTCTGTGGTTTTATTTACTTGTACCTATTTATCAGTTCATGTTTTTTTTATTACCCACACATCCACCTACCCCAGTTCATTTCCTCACCAACCAATGCATGGCTATATATATATTTTTGAAATAGTTTTATTTTTACAGAACGATGACAAAGAAAGTGAAGAATGAGGATATCTGACAGCTAAATATGCTGCCTAGCAATGTCCTCTAGCTGTCTGGTATATTTTTTGTAAGCTAGAATTGACACCTTAAACTCAGGTGCAATATAGATCGTATTTTGTGCAAAGTTGTTCAGAATTTTAAGTTTAAGCATATAAATTAATAACTTTTAATTTAGAATATTTAGAATAGTCCTCTGGACAGTGTTTCATGTCTTTGATATATTTCCACTCTGTGGGGCGTTTTTGTATTGCAGACATACAGAAGACATGATTGTCACACCATTTGCACAGGTGAGTCCCCTGGAACCTTTCTAACCTTTAATTGTGCATATGGTAAAATAAAATGTGTCATGTTCATCTATTAGACCGTAGGACTTTATAAAACGTTAATAAACTCCAGATGGTACAGAACTGGGCTTCACTGCTCAACTGGAACAGTTCTTTGAATTATATTGGCCCTGCGACAGGATCAGGCATCCCACTGGCGTTGAGTGGCTCTTGCGTGGGATGTGCGTCACTCTTGTGCTCATTTTACCCAGAGGAAGAAGTAGCGAATCCAATACTGCTTGATCATGCTGTTTAAATTTGCATGCAAGCTGATAAGGCTTGCACATGGGTCAGGTCTGGATACCAGATACTCTGTGGGTTCCCTCTGCATGCTGAGTCAGTGTTTGGCTGCAGATGGCATGACAGACATGACATAGACGAGTGTCAGTGTTGCCATCAAAACATCAAAAAGGGAAAAGGGAATGCCTCTGTTCAGTGCTTCTGCTTCTAGCCATTGGATCTGCTTTCAGAGGCTTGTCATCAGTCCATATTCAGAAGCCCCTGATTTAGTTCAAGATGAATTAAGTGAAGGCATGTGCAAGTATTTAAAGCTAAGACTGAAATGGCATTGTGGTTTGATTACAACACAAACATTATGTACTTCATATTTGTTGAACTTGTACATTCAGTGTTGTGTTTCTGTCTTTCAGGTCCTTGCCAGCCTGAGGACAGTCCGAAGTAACTTTGCAATCATAACTGGCCAGCAAGATCGCACAGCCAGCAAGTAGGCTTTTAAAAAATGTCATTGGCTACTTGAAGAATCTTCTAGTGATGTTACCATACCACCTGAAAAATATAATCAAGCTGAAGTTACAGTGTGTCTTTTATATGCTGACTTTGGATGTGCTCCATATACAGGACACGGTCCTCAGGCAGCAACCCACCATCAATGTGCAAAACCAGCCTTGCAGGTTGGTACTCAATGGTGTATTTACTAATCAGTATCTTATAAGAACATTGACCAGAATGAAACAGAGATGACAAAAATGTTAGTCTGATTACATTTGTGAATTCTGAATTTTGGGTCAGTGGTCATCACTGTGATTAAATTCAAATTACAAAAGATAATTTACAAATACATAAAATCCACTGATGGACAATTAAGTATTTAATTAAAAGTATCAATAAGACAATGTGAGAATCCTCTTTCACAAGTAAAAACTTTAATCTTAAGTAACTGCTAGTATCTCAAAATGTACCCACGTACAGTACATTTCTAAATATACAAGTAGATTTTGAGCTTTGAGCAATATTTGAATGCTCAGTATGAGCTGAATCAGTCTCATAATGTTTTCCTGTGTTTATCTTTTACAGAGGAGCCTCATCAGCAGCTGGCCATAGAGACACTAGATGAGTTGGACTGGTGTCTGGAACAACTGGAGACGCTGAAAACTCGACACTCTGTCAGCGAAATGGCATCAAACAAGGTTTTTAAAAACAAAACACACCATTAACACACAGCCAGTTTAAGTGATATACTGAATTTGTCCCACATTAATCACCAGATAAAAAACAAACAAGCCACACTAATCAGTTTAAAACCACAAGCTGCTGCACACTAATGCTAATATGTGCCTTGATTTACCCACCTAAATGATTCTATTAGGCGTGTGTATTGTTCTCATTTTTAAGGTGGTCAGCTTCCAGTAGAGGACTCCTCAACGTCCAACCTAGTAAATAAAACATTTACAATTAAAAGTTACCTGAAAATATTTTGATGTTCAATGGAAAGAACAAGTTTCACATATTACAATAGTATTTACAATATTCAACCAAAGTTCAACTTTATTCGCTGAATCCTCTACAAATATAATGCAATCCTTTCCAACGCTGTTGTTTTCTTTTATATCTGAGGTTGCTGCTTCAGATGAGATCTTAATGGCTAAAATTCAACAATCAAATTAATTTAATTGAATTGGTGTTTCCAATTTGAGTCGAAAGACGTCAGCATTTTTCAATAGAATAGATAATAAACAAGATACAAAAAGCATGGTCATAAATTTGATAATTTTTTCATTAATGGATGTGAATCTTTGGCTGTGCACAGCGATTTTCTGCCCAAATTAGAAAAGGCTCCAAGTACAATGCAATGCCCTGGATTGTGTGTGATGTACTGTAAGTGCAGTTAGTCTTTACTGATCCCTAAACAAATCTGAAAGCTTAATAATACAGAGAATCCATCATAGAAATATGAATAGAATCTGAAAACTGCTGACAAATGCTCATTCCATGAATGAACAGGATGGTTTGAGCATGCAAACGTATACACACACACACACACACAAACACACACTCACACACACACACACCCTTCCCCCCACTCGTGCAGAACAATGTGAATGAGATAGTGGGAGATGGGGATGGAATGGCATCCTCCCCTTCCAGCCTTTCTCCATCCTCTGCTCCACCTCCTCCTATTCTCAGACTCAAGCTCAACACTCATGTAATTCCATGATTAGACTGCATAACATACACATGGTCTTCAGGCTAACACACACACACACACACACACACACACACACTGCTTCCCACTACATACATGTTGTTTGCCCACCTTCCCTCATATCACATACATTGCCTTTTTGTATATATATCCAATTACACGCTCAAAACACTCACGTGGCAGCAGCTGTGTTTGGTGGGAGGCAATTGCCCCACCCCCCATTGCTGCAGATCTGTCAATTGAGCGTAGGCCAAAGTAAACATTGTTTCTATAGAACTGGTTTTGTTTTAAGTACAGTAGATCTCTAAGGATCCCTTAAACTGTCATCGAGGAAGTGACATCTCTTGACCGCTGGAACAGGAAATGTTCATTAAGCCCCCATGTTTCTCACAAACTGTTGACAGACATCACAGCTTAAATAAATCACTGTGAATTAATTTTTGGTTTGCCAGTCAGAATATTTTACATTAGCTATAAGAAACTAGAATTAAGAATTGCGGTTAACCAACTCTTCTTCCAAAATTTGTGGCTGTAATGCATATCCAAGAATGTTTTTCATCAAATTTCTAAACTAACTCCTTTTGCTCAGGCTGCTTTAAGCATTTTCTATCAAAGTATTTTGTTATCTTCAGTTTGCAATGACTCAAGTGAAAAGTCAAGCTATCCCCATCTTTGGGATGAATGAACCGCCCCCTCCCACCCATTCAAGCTTTTCCTTCACATCTTCTTCAAACTTGGTGCACATGGTGTGTCTCACTACCTCCATCCCCTGGCACAGTCAGCCCTGCCTACCTTGTACATCTCCCAGCCAATGAGGGCCCTTTGTCTCCCCCGGCCATTACTGCAGCAGATGCCTGATTGGCTGCTATTCTTAGGTATTTCTGTAAGGAGGCGGGGATTAGAGTACCTCGTTCTCCCTCTGTTTACACACACACTAGTGCAGACAGTAACTGAGTGAATGAGGCAGAGTCAGGAGCAGTTAGGGAGCGTGGCTCTCTGCCTTGCATCTTTACATCATACAGCATTCCCACGGCTGTGCTTCCAATCTCTTATTCTTCAATGGACCAGTTTTTTCACACCTGTACAGGTCCTACTGATCAAAGTTCCCACAGCACTCAGACAAGCATTACGGGATCACAAACTCTTCCTGCTGTCTGTTTCCCTGTTGTCCAGTGGGAGAGGATGACCTCTCTCATTCAGTTTTATTTTTGCTCCGATGCTTGACTTTATGCTGAAATGCCAGAAGTGAGTTATTTCATCACCGTCTCGTGGATGTTCGTTCAGGTAAGGAGAGCTGAGGATTGAACTGGGTGAGAGTATGTGAGAGTGTTCAAGGCTCACATGTTGCTTGTCTGTGAATGAGTGTAGTGGGGGGGTAGTGCGGCGTGACAGTGGACTCCTATTTATGAATAATGTCAGCCATGCGTATTTACGTGTGCAGTCATTATTTTGTAGAGTATTGTGTAGTGCAACACTGACTAACCCCCTAACCCTAACCCTAGGTAAAACACCTCTACTTTGTACAGTATGCACAGTATATAGTCTGCACATATATTATGTTTTTGGAATGTTTTTAATGTGACATCTGAATCTTTTGCTTGTTTCCATCTGCTAGAGAAGACTCAAGGTCCTGTTGATTTAAACATTCTGGTTAGATTATTCTGTAGAAATATTTTATCTTTAGGAACTTACAGAAAACGCTAACTCTTTCTCTAGTGTTAGCATATTCAGAGGCATATGCTGCCCTTAAGTGTGAGGGAATCCGGAGTTTTTGATAATATTTTTTGTTATATAAAGATGTTTCACACAAAGAAGTTTCAAGTAAATTATTCATTTCACACAAAACCAATTTCGACTTTGTCTGTGTAAAGCAAAAAAAAGTCAAGAAACTGAAAATTTTCAGAAAAAGTCTAGGTACGTAAAAACCAAGTCTTTCTTTTCAACACACCCTTTGTTATAATTTTGTTGAGAGATGATACCAGTTAATGTACCTCTTAGCACAAATTGTTTGATCAGACTCACAGATGCTTGTGCGTGTGCTTGTGTACCCAGTTCAAGAGGATGCTGAACCGAGAGCTCACTCAGCTGTCAGAAACCAGCCGTTCAGGAAACCAGGTGTCTGAGTTCATCTCAAGCACTTTCCTAGGTAAAACACCTCAACTTTGTACAGTATGCACAGCATATAGTCTGCACATAAATTATGTTTTTAGAATGTTTTTAATGTGACATCTGAGACACTGCAATGTTAGTCTTTTGCTTGTTTCCATCTGCTAGAGAAGCAACATGACATGGACATCATGTCACCCCCAACCAAGGAGAAGGACAAGAAGAAGCGGCCCATGTCCCAGATCAGTGGTGTAAAGAAGGCCACCCACAGCCCCAGTGTTGCGCCCTCCACCATCCCTCGCTTTGGTGTCAACGCCAGCCAGGAAGGGCTCCTGGCCAAGGTATGAGCACTGGTTCAATACATAACTACCATTTAATTGCACTTGATTGTAAATGTCCTGTCTTGTTCAACATGGTTTAATAATATGCTGTATATTGTTCACTGACAGGAGTTGGAAGACATAAACAGATGGGGCATCGACATCTTTAAAATCTCTGAGTATTCTGGGAATCGCCCACTGACGGTCACCATGTACACCGTCTTCCAGGTAACACATAGTACTTTGCAAATTAGTATAGTTATTGTACTATATAACCACAAACCCTTTATATCGCAAATGAATCAACAAGAAAGTGAAACAAACAACTCTTTATCTTCATTGATGGTGACTTCTTTCTCTCCTGCTACCATAGGAACGAGACCTGCTGAAATCCTTTAGGATTCCTGTGGATACTTTCATTACTTTCATGATGACTTTGGAGGATCATTATCATTCTGATGTAGCTTACCACAACAACATTCATGCTGCAGATGTGGTCCAGTCCACACATGTGTTGCTGTCCACACCCGCCCTGGAGGTACACAGTCACTTTCAGGAGCAGATACAAATACATTATTATTTAATCAGTACAGTAGGTTCTGTACATGTTCTGTCATGTTGAGCATCCACACACCCACATACTGACTCTTAATGCCTTCTTGTGTGTGTCTTCAAGGCTGTGTTTACTGATCTGGAAATCCTTGCTGCTCTGTTTGCGAGTGGCATCCATGATGTGGATCACCCTGGAGTTTCTAATCAGTTTCTCATCAACACCAGTGAGTTTGCATAGCACCCCGGAGTTTGCATATTTATGTGTATGGCTATTTGCTGTTTTTAACAATGTGAATGAGGTGCTTTTCTATGTGTGTCTTACTAGAATTAAATTAGTTTGACCTTTTGGTAGTTTATAGTGTGAATTTTATTTTGCCTTTTTGTATTCAGACTCAGAGCTGGCCCTAATGTACAATGATTCATCTGTGCTGGAGAATCACCACCTGGCTGTAGGCTTTAAGCTTCTGCAGGAAGACAACTGTGACATCTTTCAAAATCTCAGCAAAAAACAGAGACAGTCTCTGCGCAAAATGGTCATTGATATGGTAAGAACACGTAAGATTGTGATTTACACCTTATTATAAACCAAATTATTGTTATACGCATTTAAACCTCGAATTGTAATAGATTTAATTTAAATATTTTTTGCAGGTGCTAGCCACAGATATGTCTAAACACATGAACCTATTAGCAGACCTGAAAACCATGGTAGAGACTAAGAAAGTTACCAGCCTAGGAGTTTTGCTACTGGACAACTATTCAGACCGCATACAGGTGAGATTTTTTTGCCATTTTGTGTGGGACCGAGCAAAATATGAAAAAAAGATTAACGGCTTTCAGCTTGTCCCTTTGAGGGACATGTTCTGCACATTGAGTTTTTACACCGGATGCCCTTGGGGTGGGAGTTGAACCCGTGGCCTTTTGCATCTCAACCCAATGTTCTACCCCTGAGCCACCAGGGCCCCCATACCCCAAAATATGAGAAACAAGTCACAAAATGTTTGGCCCATAAAAGGGCTCAACAAAAATAAACTGGACGCAAATGAATATAACTAAATTATCTTTAGAGAAACATATGAACATGAACAAAGTAACGTAAACAATACTAACCCACATACTGAACACACAGGCAAACATATATAATGGCTGATCAGAGCATTAAAGACACACCAGGGGTGCCTGAAAGACAAAACCTCACAATTAACTTATAAATAACTAAATAATAACTAACACAACATAACTAAGTAACCCAAAATCCAAAAACAGAAGTTACAATCCCCCTTAAGGTTCTTGGTATGGTCCAATTGATAACTTCCTCTATTTAAATGTTCGGCTTCCTGGGGCGCATCCTTTTGCTCAGCTGAACAATATTCCCCTCAAGTAGCTGAAGCCCACAGAAGCACCACCTGCACTGGTAACTTAAGAAATAATGGTTAACTCAAACAAAAATAATTAAACTAAAGTGTGACTATATAGAAGTTAATGAAATGTGCACGCTACAAATAGAAACTAATGTACTGCCATTTTATCAAGTAAACTGAATTTACAAAAATGAAATGATTCTTAATTCTTTAATAATCTCTACAGAAAATGTGTTTAGTGTGAACTAAATTACCAAACGTAAATCAAAGAAAGCAAAGTATGCAGTGCAGGAGGGTTACTGACATACAACTGGACTGTGTGGCAGCAGGGGCACCGATCGCACATCTTTACAAAAAAGGTAAAATAAATAAACGAATGTGTTAAGTTTAGATTTTTCTGCTTTTCATGTGCCAATGCAGGTTCTTCAGAACATGGTGCACTGTGCAGACTTGAGTAACCCTACAAAACCTCTTGAGTTGTACCGACAGTGGACAGACCGTATCATGGTGGAGTTCTTTACCCAGGGGGACAGAGAGAGAGACAAGGGGATGGAGATCAGCCCCATGTGTGACAAACAAAACGCCTCCATAGAAAAAAACCAGGTGCAGCATAGAAGTCCCAATAATGATATAATTCAATAATAAAATCTATTGTAAGATATAATAAAGTGTTATGATTACATATAGGAAAACTCAGACTAAAGGACAAATTAATTTCTTGCCCCTCTCTTCCAGGTGGGTTTCATTGACTATATTGTCCATCCTCTCTGGGAAACATGGGCTGACCTAGTCCACCCAGATGCTCAGGAGATCCTGGACACACTGGAGGATAACAGAGAGTGGTACCAGAGCATGATCCCCCACAGCCCTTCACCCAACCCTGAAAGCCAGGAGGAGGGAGCCCTTACAAGTGATGCTTCAGGGCATGGTGGGGGTGGTGGCTCTACTTCCACTGATAAATTCCAATTTGAGTTGACATTGGAAGAAGAAGAAGGAGAGTCTGATACAGAGAGTCCACCTGAGGAGGACGAGGGCTTTGGAGTGAGCAGGGGAGCTGAACTCTCTAGAGCTGATTCTAGTGGATTTGATGTAGTATCTGCTGCAACTCACCAGACCCTAGAATTGCTCACTACTGATTCATACAGGACGTTTTCTTTAGACTCTGATAAAGATCTGACAGAGGACAGAGAAACGGATCAGGAAGGTGTCTCTGGGACACCGCACTTCAGACTTGGCACGTAGCTCCAGTCAAACATTGTTTTTCTTTTGGCCTTTTCTTTCTTGATGTCGGTGCCTCATCCTATATCACTGCCCTTCTCCCATTCCAACCAAACACCACCACTGGTTTCCATGGACAAGGTGAAAGCAAGCCCCAGTTGGGAGTATGGATGTCTGGGCGGTTGCATGAAGTGCTAAGCGCATCTGCAGTTTTACATAGCAATCACTTGCACTGCAGAGAGATGAGACAGGAAACCAAGTGTCTAAATGGCCCTTTGTGTCTTTTAGTCAAGCATACTGTAGATAAAGTCTACAAAGACTATGAGAAGCTAAAAAACTTCCCTTACTACCAGTCAACCCAAGGTCTGCTGCAACTAGTGACACTAATAACTGTCTTCCTCGTTTGGAGTTCTTGTGAAGAAAGTAAAGAGCTGATGAATGACTCTGAAAACACAACAGTCTTGTAACACATCTTGCCAGACTTGCAGCTTACAAGGACAATTCTGGTTTGTCTGACAGTTTTCATCGGTCTGTTTATTGTTGTGCATTATATTAAAGTCCATACATAACACCTGAAGATACAGCCAATAGCAGACCTTAACTGAGTGTAAGCAAGTAATGGCAGGATGGACCTATGCATGATTTTATGCAGGAACTTTTAAATGTAGCAAACATTTGGAGTGACTCGATCATTGTTACTGTGTACGTTGCACTTCTTTCAGCTAGTGTTGCACAGCTCATTGTGTGCATCAGGCAGTTGTTTTGAAATATAAATATGATTATTACGAATGCGCTGGCAGTACATATTATTTTTAAGATTTTAGTAATTTAAGGCTATTTTCTATTTTGGTTTTCTGAAGCTAATGCTTTTGTCAGCAACAAAACAGAGCCAGACACAGTAGTTTTGTCCAGGGATGTGCACATGGTGCCTCCCAGTGTCAACAAGTGGAACTGAAGTTCTGGCAATGGAAGCAAATGATTTGCATGGTTTTGTTTTTATGACAAATATATTTAAAACATATTTAATTTTAAAGCTGCCCAGAATATCAGTTATCAGTTTTGTTGATTTTTTTGTTTTTGTTTTTTTGTTTTGCTTTTATGATTTTTTAAAAAATATACATTTGGCACCCATTTTATCAATTTGCCTTCAGGTTCTGCACTTTACATTTTTGTTCAAAGATAGCCCTCACTGTGGTTACTAAGGGCTTGAGCAAATACATGAACACCTTGGAGGCTGCTGACTGAGAAACAGTTTGTCATTGACTGTGAGGAAACCAGCACAAACATAATGTAAACCTAAATACCACAATGCAGCTACACATATGTTACTCTCTGTCCAAAGTCACTAATCTATCCATTGAAATATATTATTGTTACTACATAATGTGTCAACCACAGCGTCCTCCGACTGATTTTGTTTTTTATAACCTCCACATGCGTAACTTCTTGGACTGGAGGCAGTGTATTGGAAACATAAAGGATGAGAATAAGGATGTTAGTTTTTTTACAGTAGAGTGATGCTAAGAGGTTACCAAGAGACACTTTCCTGTGCCAGAATTTTTCATCATTTTCCTCTTAGTGATCAATATTTTTCTCTTCACAGGGACATAGTCAATGACAAAACAAGTGCCAAGCAAGCATGACACAACCCGTACTGTAATTTCCATTTTGCCTCTGGCTACTTTCCATCAGTGACTGATAAAGTTAGTTGATTGTAGCACCCTGTGTGCCAATCTAATCCTCGTGTCTCGCTTCCTCTTTTGTAAATCTTGTTGAAACAGTAACTGAAACTAATATTGTCTTAAAACAGAAATGTGTGTGTATGACTGAGTTTTTAATGTATTTGCTAAGATTAAACCAAAGCACTTTTTATGGTACTTTTACAGTTCTGCACTTCCAGTACAGTTGAACATGTATAATGTGACTGTTTCTAGTTTTTCTGTTGGCAAATGGCTCTGTAATTAGGTTGAATCACACAGCCTGGACCACTACTGCTCTTAAAGGTTGTTGGATGGACTGAAGGTTTTTTTTTTTAAATAATTGACTGTATAAAAAATGTGTTTTGTTTATATGCATGACATTGACTGCAGGATTCAAAGAAGAGTGTAAACAGAACTTACAGTACAAACGTGTTTTATTTTAGTCACATGAAACAGAGTGTATTATGTGTTAATGTGCTGACAAGCTCAAAGTGTTTTTTATGCCTTATTTTTTTCTGTTCATAGATGTGTTCACTGACATGCTGGAGTAAAACGTGCAATCAAATCTGTAGCCATAAACAACACCAAACAGACCAACACTCAAGGATGCTTTCAGTACTAAGGACTATTTAACAACAGCTTAACCAGCACAACATGTAAAGATTCAGTCAGTCCCTCTGCGTGTCACTAATTGTTTGAATTTGTAGATTTCCTCACAGTGCTTCATGTACAGTTTATTTATTATTTCTGTATTCTCTGTCAAAAAAAATTTAGAGCAGTAGACTTGTTTTAGTCGGAGGTTTAGTACTTGTGTGTAGCTTGAAGACCTGAAGGAAAGTCAAACAGGACATGTTACAACTATTAATCAGCTAGTTTTCCTTCTCATTTCATGTCTTTATGTCGGCAAATAACAATATGCATAAGCAAAAATATTCAATTTCATGTACTTCTTGGTATGAAAATAGTCAAGTTAGAGATTTCTGTCTGCATTTTCCAAAACACTCCTTTCGAACTTCTTTTTCACACCCTCCTTTGTCTTTTTCTGTTTTCTCTGATCTGGTTAGATCACATTCATGAAAAATCTTACAATAATTGTGCTGATCTGAGACTTTTGAATTCACAGTAAAGATTTAGTCATATAGCCTCAGTCATCCCAGATCAGAATCTCTTAAAATGTTATAGACTTGGGTCACAAATTGAGACTCTGCAGCTTTGACAATCCAAACTCTGCTGTTTAAGTGGATTTGTTTGCCCTTTCTCCAACTAGAACTGTATGCCTTGTCAATAAAAAAACCTTTGCTCCTTAATGTTTTGTCTGCTTTTGTTTGTATAATAAAATAATAAAGTACATGAAGAAACAAACTGTATATCTTATTTGAACCTTTCCTTCAAATAAGATATAAAAAATGGACAAGAATAATAACGAAAATGGCATAAGGTCAATTTTTTTTAAATGTTTAAATTAGATTTTTTTTTATTCCAAAAAGGAAAGAGGCAAGTTTCAAGCAGTCATAGGTGAAAAGAAAACTGTTAATAAACAAGAAGTTGCCAGCTTATTGCTCAGGTACATAAATTAGGGTCACAGGTCTACACAGCTTGTTAGAATTAACAACAATGCTAATTTACAAATCTAACAAGCTTTACTTGCTTTTAAACTACTGCATAAGAGACAAACAAACACCAAATCAATAAAAAATAAATGTGATAACAGATTTTCGGATTATACCAATAACTGGGACTATTACAATTTCATACAATGAGTTGGGTTTGGCCCGGTGTGACAGCCCGGCCTCTGATTGGTCAATCCTCCTGCCAATCATCCTTACGTTTTGTTCGTACCCACTGTCAATCTAGTAGTGCTCGAGCTACTGCAGGTGCAAAGCTGTTCGCTGGGCTACTAGTCACTGCAGTGAAGCCGAGGGAAAAAACTGACATTTCACGGTAAAGTCTATGCTTTTTGTCGTTGTCGCTGCTGAGATAAGTTTAAAAGTAGTCACTAATAGCATGTAGACTATTTGTCGCCAATGAGGTAGATGACTCAGTTCGAAAATATAGCTGTAAAATAAGGTAGAGTAACCTTCATTTGACATAGGAGGGATGCTTAGCTTAGCTCCTGCTGCTACTTTAAACATTTGTTAACGGTACTCGTCGTTAGCATTAAAGGTAGCGTTTCTAGGGTAATTGCGTGCCTTTTAAGGAAAAACTACGATTTTATCAATATTACTACTGTTTTCTTATCAATCGTTTCATGTTTATTTTAGGGGAGAAGTACTCTGTACATGAATGCCTCGCGCTGTATTTGGCAGGTTTTTATCCACCTAAGATGACTAGACTGTCGTTTTCAGGCTGCTGTGGTAACAAGCTAGCACCGGATAAGTTCCGATGTGGATGCTTGATGCCTTTAGGCCGTTTTGAACAAGAGTATGTTGTGTTCACAAGCAGGCACAGTTTGTTCCATTTAATGTGGCCCACCATGCAATTTCTGTTCACCCATATGGTCTTTTTTTTAATTGGCTGTCTAGCTCCACGGAGGTTCCTTATCCTCCCTCTCTGGATGGGAAAGGGATGTCAGTTTAGCTGATGCTTAGCCTGCTAAGCCCTGGTACTTCCGTCCTCTTATCTTGGTGGGGCGGTGGTGAGCGCTTCTTGCCCGACCAGGGTTATTATCATGAAGTGGAACCACTAAAAGCTGTGAAGGATTATTGGCTGCTTGTATTTACACAGCCTCTTGGCAAAACGGAGTTTATGCCTTGATAAAAGCTATGTTAATGAGTCTGTTGGAAACCATATGGAGTTTAACTTGGCAGAGTATATAACATCTGCACTGGTTAAACGTGTCTTTTTAAAGAAGTTTTAGTCCATGAATATGAATTCACTAAACAGTAACTTCCTTTTAAAATTTGAAGACGTGTGAAAATGATCAAATGAGTTATTCAGTAACACTAACCTTTTTCTCAGGCTGGTTTTGCACCTTTTTGTCTTTGATTTAATGCAAGTATTAGCATTAGAATTTAGCATTATGTTTTTTAATAACATAAGTTTACAATTCTGGGGTTAAGATGCATTGACATTACTTTGTAGCTCAGACAAAGGATACATGATTCTGTTGTGTCAATCAAAAATAACTTCAAAGGATATCTCTTGGTAATATCAGTGGTTTAATCTTTTACTTTATTTTTCAAAGGCCTTTGCATTTGAAGATGGTTACAGTGTGGTTTGTAAGTGAACTGACTTTATTGTTCATAGACAATTTAAAACTGAACTGTAAAGAGTGCATTTGATAAAGTGTGTCTTAAGCAGGAGTTGTTAGTGTATGACACTATAGCTAAATGAAATAATTACTGGCATAATTGGAAGAACTCTACAAAAACTACAAAAACTTTTTTCTTTTGTGACTGGGGGTGTTTGGTTATATTGTAGTGTTTCTGTAAAAAAAAAAAAAAATACAGTAACTGTGTGTCAGTAACTGTAATCTGTATTCCAGATGGCGTCTGCAAATGCCACATATGGACAGAAGGAGTCCACGGACCAGAACTTTGATTACATGTTTAAAGTCCTCATCATTGGCAACAGTAGTGTAGGAAAGACTTCCTTCCTTTTCCGCTATGCAGACGACTCATTCACACCAGCCTTTGTCAGCACAGTGGGCATCGACTTCAAGGTCAAAACCATCTACAGGAATGACAAGAGAATAAAGCTGCAGATCTGGGTGAGGAAGTGGACACATACATTACATGCTTTCAAACCTGCTGAGGTTCTTGGGTACAAATCATCTGCTGGTTATCAGAGCAGGTTGGTGTCTCTGAAGGTGATGAGACAAATATAGAAAACAAATTTAGAGAATACATATGTCCTTTTATGGGGGACAGTTGAATATTGTTGGTTTTTATTGTATTTATGGTCTGGTCATTGGTACTGACCTGAACTGTGCTATCTAGTTTCAGGTACTGTTTATTTGGATCCAACCTGATATTTACCTTTTCTTTTATAGTACAATAATGCACGCATAGTCTGCCTAAAATAGGCTCAAATTCTGTTCTCTCTGTTCAGCTCCATGAAAAATATACTAAAATTTGACTGCAGTTCAACAGTAGTGAAATCCTTTATATAGTATTTCAGGCTGCAACAAACTATTATATCACTATAACAATGAATCTGCTGATAATTTTCTCACACAATTGTTTATTTAGTTTATTTAGGTAGTTTATTAAAGTTTACCAAAGCCTAAAATAATACTTCCAATGTTGTTTAAAAACCCAAAGATATTCACTGTACAATATTATAAAACACTGCAAAAAATGTAAATCTGCAAATTTAAATTGCTGCAAACAGGTAATTATAAACATTTTTGTTTGCAAAGTATGTCAAAGTTTAAACAGTTACTTGTTGTTTCAGTTCTAGTATCCAATAAGATATAAGGCATAACTGCTTGCAGATCTTTCCTTAATAGGAATAATGCTGTTCCAGCACATCTGTAATTTAAACTTTGTCTATTATCACATGTTTCTAATTATAAGCAGCTGAACTGGTCATTGCAATTCCCAGTATAAATATATATCTACTTTGTAATGACAGTACCCTTGAAATGTACCAAACATGAGCCATAAAACCTGACCCTTGTGAGCCTAGAGGAATACCTATCCTCATGGGAATTTAGCTGAATGCTAAAGACAAACCCCAGGAGGCACATGAACAGCTATAAATTCTTAGCAGGCATTGTGTGACATTGATCTGTACAAAAAGATGCATTTTTTTATGTTCTGCTTGGACATGGCAGTAATTCCTATTCCCATGTCCTAGAGACATCAGGGACATTTTTTGTATGTTTTATCTGATACTTGTGTTGTTCTGGCACTAATACTATTTATGCTCAAAAGTAACCCTTGTGTATTTCTGTAGGACACTGCTGGCCAGGAGCGCTACAGAACGATCACTACAGCTTACTACAGAGGAGCCATGGGCTTCATCCTCATGTATGACATCACCAATGAGGAGTCTTTTAATGCTGTGCAAGACTGGTAAGGGACAGCTGAGTGTGCATGTCACTGCAGATGAAGGTGGCAACTCACAATTTTATTGTTTTGTTTACTTATTTTCTGTTCAGGTTTACTCTTGTTTATGACCATCATTTACCCTGATGCTAATTTTCTGAGATCAGGAGTGACAGGAACTAGACACACAGTGGAACCATAGGAGAGAAGTCCTTGTTTTACTGCGGTGATGCAGCACTTGTTTGCAAGTGAAAACAAGAAGGATAGCGATAAAAATCTCTAGTCATCTGTTGCTTTGTGAAAGGGCATGTTTGTGCCACAAATATTAGTACTGTGTTAGAGATAAATTACAACTGAAATTACTCACCCAGATTAGTGGTTAAGATTAATGTAAACTTTTTGAATACAAAACACCATGTACACTTATCACAGCTAGGGTTAGGGTTAGTTATTTGTGTTAGTTATTACGGTTAATTGTGTCAGACTTGCTTGAAACCTCTTCGGTTGCATGTGGTAGGGTGCCTTGTTTTGAAGCTTTTAATAAAACCTCCCCCCTGATTTCCACACCTCCGCTTTATTAACTATATTGTACAAAATACTGTACTGTACTTTTAAGAAATTTAAATATGTTCAATCAAGTTGATGTAGCTGGGCACCCTCTACTATATCTGCCAACAGGTCGACCCAGATCAAGACATACTCATGGGACAACGCTCAGGTCCTCTTGGTGGGGAACAAGTGTGATATGGAGGATGAAAGAGTGGTGGCTACAGAGAGGGGCCGACAGCTGTCCGAACAGCTGGGTAAGTCAGCTGCTCTGAATAAAACTGGAGCAGGATACCAGATATATCTTACTGGTGCTTAACCTTTGTTCCTATACTATATGTATAAATATATGTAATTATGGCCCATATAACTTTAAGGAGACAGAGAATATATATATATACCTATTTTTTGATTTGTCAATTTGTAAATAGCAGCATGTGTAATAGTCATTAATTCAGTCTTCATAAGGAAAATAGCTGAGATGAGTTAGTTTGTATTTTCCACTCTTGTTTTTGGAACATGTAACATCAAAAACATATGGCTTGGGGAGTGGTTTGACAGTGTCATGGTATTATTTGGCAGCAATTAAAATCAGTGTCAAACCACAAGAGATTTAGGTTTGATCTAAAAATTGACATGGAAAAATGACAGAATTAATTTTCTTTGAGACTTGGAAATAGGTTTCATATGTGGTATAGAGGGGAAAATAAACATGGTTTGAGCTGCCTGTCTGACCCTAGCCATGACATATCCTGATATGATAAGTGGATTATCTGGATAAGCTTCACACTAGTATAATAAGTGGAACCGTACCCTATGTCTGTCTCTGTTACCCATCCTGGCAGGGTTTGAGCACTTTGAAGCAAGCGCTAAAGATAACATTAATGTGAAGCAGACCTTCGAGCGACTGGTGGACATAATCTGTGAGAGGATGGCAGAGAGCCTGGACAACAATGACCCAGCCGTCACCGGAGCTAAACAAGGGCCACAGCTCAATGAACAGCCTCAGAGGCCTCATCAAGACTGTGCTTGCTAAACACTACTCTTCACACACAAACACAAACGGTCTGCTGTCCGGTCAGTTTTGCGCTTTAATTTTCTATCTTATAACTACATACACAACTAAATGAAACACAAACACTGTCAAATGCACACAACCTGCCTGCTTAGATTCTCCACTTCTCTCAATACAGTAAGAGCAGTGTCCACATGAGCTGGCATTCCCCAAAGATTTGGTGTTTTCAGACATCACCTTAAAGCTTTTGTCCATTGGTGGTGCTACTTTAGTCTGAGGGGTGGAGAACAGTTAGAAAAGGTAAATTGCAAAGTTGTCTTTCTTCATAATTGCACACACTATGTATATGGGTTCACACACACACATCACTATATCTTTATAGAATTATAAAAGGCCAGTCAAGTCCGAGATGCTATAATTGCTTAATGATGTGAGAAATTGGTGTTTAACTGTAAAAGGCTGTGAGGGAGGGATGTTGGTCTCCACCTTCAGATACCAATCAGCACTAACGCCTCAATCCTAAATGGACAGAAATCTTGTGCATTTGTTTAACTTGTAGTCCCATTGCGAGTATATATTTTTTGTTGCTGTGGGTAGAGGGAGGTTGCTGTCTTTTCAACATTTTTGAGTTGGTTGGGTGTGGTTTTTGAGCATGTGAATTCACTGGTCTTTCCCAGTGTTGTACTTGTTACAATTTAAGTCTTAAATTCAAACAGGGTAATTTGAAGGGTTTTTTTTTGTTTTGTTTTAATTTTTTGGACTTTACGCATGAATAGAAAAAGTTATGCATATCAGTTTACTAGACAAGTGACATTGTTATAGTTTTCATATTATATATATTTTTTCCTATTTCTGTACATAAGAATGCTCTGGCTGGCAGTGTGAAACGTTTGGTCATTCTGGCCTTCAAAACCAGATTGTTTCAGTGCACAGTAAGAAGCTGCATAGCCTTTAGGGCTGCTAGTTTTTTATTCTTGGTCTTGTTTTTGTTTTGTTAATTTTGTTACTATTTTTTTAAAGACATGTCAAAATCAAAGGTTAAAGAATATATTTCACAACATAGAGAAGAGTAAACATTTTTAAAACTCAATAGATGTGCATTTTTCAATGCATGTATAATATAAATACATATACAGAAAGATTTAGGTTAATGGATCCCTACCTGTGCTAGACATTTTTTAACCAGTGCTGGTTGATGGATGGGTAATTGTATGAGCTGTGTTCTGAATCCTACAGTTTCAGTACCAAATTGGACTAAAGATTTTACATTAACCCCATTGCCCCCTTCTCATTGTATTAACTTTCATGCACTGCATAAAATGTGCAACATGCACTCACAAGAAAGGCATTTGTTTCAGTGTAAGCGCTGATACACCACAGACCTGCCATCTCCATCTCATTCCAGACAGTCTGTTTGTGTCATTGTAGAGGATCTTTTCATCTTTTATTTTAGTGAGGAACATGATATGTTTAAGCATGTTAAATGTTAAATACAAAGTTTGGTTTCTCTACTAATGTATAAAGTACAAAATCCTGACAGTTACACAGTCACATATTTGATAAGGAATGCTAAAATATTTTCAACACCTTTTTATATATATATATATATATATATATATATATATATATATATATATATATATATATATATATATATATATATATATATATATATATATATATATATATATATATATATATATATATATATATATATATAAAATTTGGAACTTATTTATTTTAAATTATTTATAACTTTATTTATTTTCAAATGTGTGTTCTTCGTAGATTGTGGGTTGCAATCTGCACTTGACTTTTAAAAGAGGTGTTCAGTAGTATTCAATTGCTTAAGCTGTACCAGCTTTTAAATAAAAAAGAAAAACTAAACTAAAGTGTTTGCACTGAGCACAAAGCTTAAGATGTTTCCTTAAAAAGAGTTAAACATTCCAGTGTAAAAATCTTTTATCACGTCTATGTGGCTTTGGCGGGAAGTTTGTTTGTCTTTTGATATCAGTTATGTAACTTTTGAGACACAGCAGTGTACAAGCAGACTGTTCTCACAGAGCAATAGCAGATATTTCTGTCCACACCCAAATATCAGCAATGTACAACTGCAGTTAATGGTTGAAACACACGTCCTGTGTATGTGAATGTACAGTTTGTTTAAAGGCAGCCATAATAGCTTTTTTCCAAAGAGGTCTCAATGATCAACTTAAAGGTAAAGGAAGGACTGTTTTGCTGCTCTTTGCAGTAGTTAGGAAAAGGGCAGATGTTTTGGAAAGTACACTGAATACTCTGAACACTTCATTAACATTACTTTCTGCATTTGTTCACTTTGACTGTTTTGTATTTGTTACTTTATTTATTGTGTTTTGCTACAGCTATAAACTTGCTGATGACTTGGGGAAAACACATGGATCCAGTTTCCTTCTCCTCATCCTCCCTCTCTGTCATAAATAATCATTGTAAATAGGACTTTTTAGCCAGTCAGGTATTCGTTATGTGAATTGTGCTGTAATTCTGTAATGCCAGATTTGCTAAAATGAAGAATCAATAAAACAAATTGCAAAAGCTTTGAGTTTTGTTCTGGTCATACAATCATTCTCAAAGACCAGTGATTCCCCAGAAGTGCAGGTGATGTTTCAGAAACTGTTTAGAATAAGTTGTATTGTGCCCAGCAGAGGGCATAGTACTCCAATAATGTATTTTTCTCCCGGCGTCAGTTGTTTGACCATCTTTGGTTTGGTTCAGCTTCTCTGCTACACTTCATAAACATCCACATTTGCAACTGTGCAACTAAAGATAATTTAAAGGTCTATAGTGATGCATTTACTCATAATGAGTCCCTGTAATAGCTAGCACACCTGCCCATCTTAGTAAGAATTAAAACACGATCTGTAGTAATGTAGTGAATTTAATAAATGTTAGAGGCTTGAAAGTCCTTTACATAGATAAATGGGATTTCTCAGCATGTACACTTACATTCATAGAAGTCCGAAGACTGGGGAAATATGCACCAGCCACCATAATCCAAATACAAATTTTACTGTACACAAATGCAACAAAACATGCAGTGTTCATGTAGCAAAAAAGACCATATGTAAAATAAATGTTTCAGTAAATAAAATATGTCATTGCTAAGTGCTTGTAAACAAGTAAGGCATAATATTACACAGTGGATGACAGCACCTGGTGACACCCTGGAGTTTGGTTGCACTCTTACTGAGATTGTCCAGCTTACAAACAGATAAATGCTATCCTACACCAGTCCACTGGATAGCGATTTGCTACATGGCTTCCCAAAAATTAGGGCAATGAAATTTTCTGCATAGCCCTGCCAGAGTTTTTTGTATACAAGAGGCTGCAGCCGATGCCTCCTGCTCCCTAACCTGTCATTCCAGTTGACGTGCGCTTTAAAGGCCTGCACATTTCTAGTGAAGTGCAAGTATTTCTCGGTTACAGCCTTTTGTGTGCTTTCGCACTGTCCTCACATCGATTTTAGGTTACAAAAATGCAAATGTCCCTCGTAATGCAAGGCTGTATCCTCAGAGCAAAGAGCTGTAAAACGTACACAGTCACTGTGGTTTAATAGGCTTGGACCTGATTTGGTAAAAGCTGGCATCCGCTGCTGACATGGTTCATCACCTTCTGCTTCAGCTGGGCCACTTGCTCCCTGAGGACGCTGGCTGTGGAGGCCAGCTCGGTGTTTTGCGTTTTCAGGGTCTTGACCTTGTCCTCCAGCCGAGAAATCCTCTCTAACTTTCTTTTGCGGCATTTGGAGGCGGCTATCCTGTTCCGCAACCTTTTCCGCTCCGCTTTGATGCGCTCCTGGTTGTCCATGTCAATAGGAGACAGAGGGGGGCTGTCCCCTAAGCTCTGCATGTCTGGTACCGTCTGGGGCTCGTCCTTGACCACACCGGCAGACTGGAGTCGTGACAGTGCCGCCGCAGCCGCCGCCTGTTGCTGCGTGCTGGGCAGATGAGACGGAGGCGGAGGGAATGGGATGGTGTCCGTGGAATAGTTGATGGTGGTGGTTCCGAGTGGGCTGGCCGCGTAGCCATTCAAAGTAGTGTATACAGGAAGGTCTGATGTCTGGAGCCCGGCGGACCCCACTGGGTTGGATGACCCGAGGAGCTCCAATCTATCCACAGACACGCACCCCGCTTCGTTCAGCTGGTTCTGCTTGTGAAGATCCTCCAGCGCCTTGACGAACCCCTCGGCAAACTCCTGCTCGTCACTGGCGGACTTCGGGTAGAGAAACTGGGAAATCGGGTTGGCAGTTGTGACCAGACCGTTGGACTGGATAATAAGGCGCTCCAAGTCCGGTGAGGCGAGTTTCAAAAGTCCCAAGTCTGAGGAGTTAAGAAGTCCGTCTGTGTCCCGGAGCGGGTTTGATTTAAGTTCGGTGTTCTGCTCGTCCAGGTTCAGATTAATTTCCTTTTTCATCATTGTGCTCTGGAAATATGTAGTGTGAACCCTCGGATTATTGACCACGGCGCCTGGGTAGAGGCTTGTTTCCATTCTACACCCTCACATGAGGGAGTGTCGGGCGTTACGCATTAACGATTGTTGAACAGGAACATCCAAACATGAGGAAATCAGCTGATCTTTACTTTGTGCGACCCCGTTTCCTTATCCTATAACCGTTTACTGTCAGTCTATACGCCGATCACTTGAGCTGTTGTGCCAAGGGGGCTCTAATGTGTCTCTAATGTGCGCGATGATATTGTCTTTTCCCGATGGCACGACTGCTATGCGCAGCGCCAGACCTCGCTAGCTTTCTAGACCTAAAAATTCCATTATGTCACTCCAGAGCGCGGAGATTGGCCCAAAATGACGTTGGTTTCCGGTTCAATTTGAATAAGGGGCCGAACCGGTCTTTATTGCCATGGAGACTTTAGGTAAACTGCAAACAGTGCAATGCATTGTGGTTTGATGTCATAGCACAAAAAAGCTCAGGGTCGCCAAAAGAGAGCAGAGACTGGGCGGGGAAGGTGTAAGAAGCGAAGGCCAAGGAAAGGAGGAACAGAGGAACAAGTCCCACAGACAATATTCCTTTATCTCAGGCTCAGGCAGCTTTTAAAAGAAAAGTAGAATAGAAAAGAACAGACTCGGTAGGACAAGACAGACTGCAATCGGGCCAATGAGTTTAAATGTTAAAGGCTACAATGCGTCTTGTTGGAGCACGTTTAGCATCAGCTGTTAACATTACACCCTCGCACAAACAAGACTAAAATATAGAGGCTTGAAATGAGGCATTACAAAGTGTTCTAAAAGTGTGGAAGTCTTGGTGAAACTGAGCATGAACTAGAAAAGGGAAGGAAACAGTGTGTTGTGTCTGTGATTGATAGCAGCATGTGAGGATGGTGGAATACAAACATGCTGCATTCTCAAGGTTTTATTATCTGGTGGATGTGAGCTGCCTTCTGCCTCTCTGTACAAAAAACTTGTTCTAAAAGTATGTGCGTAACCTTCAGTGGCTACAAAGCATGATGCACTAGACTCTGAGATTTCATACATATATTTATGCAGTTTAATAAAATCAAAGAAAAACAATTCTTATCATGCAAATAATGCAGCAGTTCAGAACATATATGTAAAAGTGTGTTGATTGTGTGGAACAATGAAATAAGTATAAATACTAGACACAAAGTGAACTACACTTTGGTGGAAACTACAGAACCTACCGATTGTTATTCCTTCCATACACAGGAAGGATGTCGGCAGACTGTCTGCATCAGCACCACAGAGAGGGCATCATTAGTTCCCATGGCAACACTGACATAGCCAGTGATGCAAATGGGATAGAAAGGTGAATGGGTTGAGGGAGCAGAAGGAGGGGCTCTTGGCAACTGCAGTGCAGGTTGTGTAGGTGGTCGGAGGGGGTGTTACAGTGTGTGTAATGTGGTTCAGAAGCAGATGTGTTGTTTCTTCAAGCTTTGAGGAACTAAGAGAAAGGATCTATTTGAGGCTGTCACCTCATAATAAAAATCCCCACCCTATAGAGAGCATATTTCCTCCTGTGTGCCAGTTTGCAGCCACATAGGGTGCAGTGTCCAGAATGTGTGAGTCATTTCTCAACCCAGGGGCGTGGACCGCACAGTGCAGGAGGATGAAAAAAAGAGCTGTTGCTGTAAAGCAACATTAGATTAGCTCTGCCTTCATGACAGCAAATTGAGAGGAAGGTTTGGCATGTAAACTCAGGTAATAGCGTGTTTCAGAGGTTGTATAAGATACAGTTTTTCCTCACTTAACCAAAGTAGTGTCCTCTGACTTTAAGCCTCATGGCAGAAACTAACATGTTCTGCAACACCCTGTGTCGCTCACGGGAGCAGCCTAGTAAAAATGCAGAGCAGTTCCACTGGTTTGTTGCTTAATGGTCATTCATGGGGGCTTCTCAACAGTTTTTTGTTCACTGTTCACTTTGGCTGCCCGACTTTTTTGCCTAACTTTTGATCTATGAATGCAGTGCAGCTGCTTGGTTTTTATATTCAGTACACATGTGGCTTCAATTACCTTCCATTGTATCCAAACCCTTAGATTAAAAAGCATCTGTTTTCATTCCCTCCTGCTCTT
This sequence comes from Channa argus, assembly GCF_033026475.1. Taxonomy (NCBI): domain Eukaryota; kingdom Metazoa; phylum Chordata; class Actinopteri; order Anabantiformes; family Channidae; genus Channa; species Channa argus. The sequence goes on along the minus strand of NC_090210.1, from coordinate 7,915,998 downwards.
AATACAGTTCTGACTGTTGATGCTAAGCTGATTTCAAATTCAAATTCACAGACAAATGTGATTTGGTTTTATTCTACTCCTTACAGTTGTTGCAGTGCTTACTGGAGTCTGAATTGTCGTGGAGAAGTGCATGCCCTTACAGTAGATGGCAGTGTGATCCATACAGATTTATTGTGTCATTTTCTTTCAGCAGTGAACAAGAGGAAGACAGCAGCAAGCACTGACAATCTTGTTATTCTTGTTAGTGATAGTTGGTTCCTTTATTACAAATTTATCAGAGTTGCTCTCATAACAAGCAAGGAGAATGGCAAATAAGAAGAAAGTAATAGTAACAGGTGAGAGTCTTTATTTTGTCAAAGAACTGGAAGGAGATAGTATTCTGAGATGATTTATGGTACTACAGTGCTGTTAAGCTCTGAAAAGACTTTTCTGCCTGTGTCTGAGCTGTGGAGTTGAATTGGCTGAAATAATTTAAGGATTGTGTTTATTTAAAAAAAAATAAATAATGGTGCATTAAAAAATGATCTGAAGAGGTGGGTTTTGCTGTCAAAAGAGAAGATGGTTGTCTGGTGATTTAGCTAAAAAATGTATCTGGCAGAGACTGAATGAAACTCGATTTAATATTTTTTGTAACACAAAACTCTTCGACAACAATAGCAATCTTATCCTGTGTCTCTGTATCAAGTGCTTTATGACTCCAGTCAATGTGTAACTTGATGCAACCTTTATACTTTGAATTGAATTAGTAGTTCATTTTTTACATTAACCCTTATCACGGCCCTTGAGACTTTGCCTTACACTGTGCCCTGCACAGTGGTACAGCTAGAAAGCCTTGTTGATTGTGTTTTTAAACCCTCGTCTCTGCAGGCTTCGAGCCTTTTGGAGACCATGCAGTAAACTCCAGCTGGGTGGCAGTACAGGTAATCAAATGGTCTATATTTAAGGTGCCAGTTTAAGGTGAAGCTGAAGCTGAATATTACCTTTAATCAGTATTACAATTAATAATGTACATTTAAAATTGATTTATTAGCCTTGTATCATTTTGTATGCAAGATTGTTAAAGTTAGTGATAGTGATAATTATCATTATTAACAGTTTTGCTGATATTTTAGAAAGACCAAGGATGAGGATGAAACAAATCCCTGAAATGGAAGAAAAGTTACCATAGGGATTTAATTTTTTACTCCATACGGTCTGTAGGATTTTTGGTTAGGAGAGATTGTCATTTAATTTATTTTAAAGTGGACCTGTGAAGCCCTGTGACTTTAATTTGAACCTCAGGCTACACCAAGTTCTGTATACCACTATATACTATATAACGTATGTATATATATATATATATATATTGTATTTTGGCACAGGAACTGGCGCAATTAGGGTTGGGTGAGGGGGTAGACCTTTCTGTGCATGAGATGCCTGTTGAATACCAGGCTGTTCAGGGCTTATTGCCATCACTATGGAAAAAGCACCAGCCTCAGGTATTTACTAAAAGCAAAAATACTGTACATAAATATGCATCGCTCATAATTTAAATACAATGTTTCCAAAAAGCTGTCAATCAAATTAAGACCTTGTCCCAACTAATCTCTGACATGTCTATGTTTTGGTGTCTTTGGAGCAGTTAGCGGTGCATGTCGGTGTCTCTGGATTAGCTACCACAGTCACTCTGGAGCAGTGTGGTCACAACAAAGGTTACAAACGCCTGGACAACTGCAGCTTCTGCCCCGCCTCCCACTGTTGTATGGAAAATGGCCCTGACTGTATAAACTCAGTCCTGGACATGGATACAGTCTGCAAAAGAGTCAATGACTCCAACATTGGGGTGAATGTTTCTGTGTCTAAAGATGCTGGAAGGTAAGTTCTGATATTTACAAGTTGCAAAGTTTACAATTGCAATTCAAATTTTAATGATTTAATCTCAGTCTACCTAAAGGCTTTTTAATTACATGGACAAGTAGGCTACTACTGTTACAAATAACAATGCTAGGACCCTAAAATGAAGCAGCTAAATGTGTTCATCATACACTTATTTATTTTTTACATCTGTGATCGTCAAAATGTTTGCATCCTCAGCATCCTCATAGACAACTGGTTAAGGCACATGACACATAACCACAGCATCCATGGTTAAAATCTCGCTCTAGGGACCTTTGCTCTATTTCATACGCCATGACTCTTCCCTGTTTCCTGTCAGCTCTCAACGTCAGTCTGTCTAATAAAGGATAAAGAAATAAATTGAAAAAATGTTTAAAAAGATTACTTCATCCTTTGAACCCTGCCAGGTATCTTTGTGACTACACTTACTACACGTCTCTGTTCCTGGGGCATGGCTGTTCTGCCTTTGTCCATGTGCCTCCGTTAGGGAAACCCTACAGCAGCCAGGACTTGGGTAGAGCCCTTCAGGCCATCATACAGGAGATGCTGAACCTTCTGCAGCTGAATCCTGCTGACAAGGAGCACAATCACAAGCATCAACAGTAGCATAATCACTAAAGACTGTGTCACAAACTGAGGAAACTCATAGATTTAACTAGCCACAATGGATTACTGGCGTGTCATTATGTTTTAATAAGTGTATGTTCGGAGGAAAGTAGATTGCCTTTGATTTAGTTACGTGGCTTGGAAAATTTACAAACTGCGTCTTATATTGAAGATATTAAAAACTGAAGACAGTCGACCATTAGTTCCAGAAATTACTTGCAGGAATTTAACTTCTGTTCAACTTAGTTAACGTAGTGTGTTTGCACTGCTTTAAAAAAGTTATATTTTAAAAAGGGATTTTAGGAATTAAAATCAAGTGCACAGTGCAGGGCACAGTTCAGTCAATGTAGATTAAATGAATTTAATAAATGTCTTATGTGTCTATGGACTGTATGGATAAAAATAGCTCTGCAAGGCAAAGACATTCTAAAGCTGTTTAATTAAAGCACCTGACACCTTCTAAGATGCATTTGTCTTTGTCATTTTAGAAGTCAGATGTCAGTCACAAGAAATATTACTACTTTTGGCTACTACTTGGTAAAAGTAGCCAGGTACAATATATTCTAGAGTACAGTCTTTTTTGTGTTATTAGTGTTTAAGGAGATGCATTGGTCTCAATAAAAAAAAAAAAACAACAAATTATGGTTTATAATTTGACTGTTTAAAATTATAAATCAGCTATCTGATCATATTTAACATAGAACTAAAAAACAATTTAAATAATGTTTCACTAAATATCAGTAAATTAGACCTTTCTTTCACCTTTGTTGTGTTCAAATCCTGGTTTTTATGCTACACAGAGAACAACCCTTATTAAGCTTAAATCTTGCTATTTTCTGATCGTAAACATAGTGTATGTTAAGTGTAAAACGTGTTGTATGCTTTGAGGTTTAACGTTTTAAAATAACATCCTGTGAAAACGACAGAATCCAGGGTTTGTCCCTAGGTTATAAGGTCAAGGCGTAGATTATAATTCAATTCACCTTATTGTCATCCAACCCTACAACCCATACAAGAGGATGGCAGCCACGCTGAGAATGATTCCTTGATTTCACGATTGTTAAACCTATCTCAGTCAAAACATATTGTTTGTCATGGCTGAATGACAACTCCTCATTCCACTGTATTGAAGCAAAGATTGTAAAAGATCATTTGATATGACTTGCTTATGTGTTTTTATGGATGCTTGATAAAACAGATAAATATTTAGCTTGTAATTTATCCTTTTGCATTGTACCCAGAAAGGTAGGCAATGCTTTGTTGTGTATAGCGTTCAAATGAATCATTTTATATTTTATGAAATTTCAAATTCCTTTGGCACAGGGAGAATTGCGAAAATATTGGGTGTAGTAGCCTACACTGTGGTTTTACAAAAGTGCTAAACTTGTTCTGAATTGACAGGTAGATGCAGGGTAGAGTGGAATGGAAACCCTATTTATAAAATTAGGATATAGTTTGAACTTGATGTTAATTTTTGCTATAACTCTCTTTGCATGTTCTTAAGTATTATTTGTCTAATGTTGTATACCATATTATCTTATGCATTCATTATGTTGTGTGTGTGTGTGTGTATATATATATATATATATATATATATATATATATATATATATATATATATATATATATATGTATTTTTAACATCAGGTCATAAAAAAACAAAACTATCACTCTAAACTAAATATAATAGATATAAATATATAATATAATAAATAGAATATAATAAATATAAAATATATAAACTTATATAAATAAATATAATATAATAATTAATTTCATATGTCTCTGAGTCATCCCTGATGTGCACCCTTATGTCTAATGGGTGGCACATTTCTGGGCCCACATTAACTGTTCAATTTCCATTCACACATGTCTCCTTGTCCTCTTTCCTTTCCTTCCTCCATCGGATTACTTCCTGTAGGACATAAGTGGAAGTGAGAGAGAAAAGCAAACAAGCGGGGGAGGTGAGAAACGGAACGCAGCCGCAGTCGAGGTTCTCTGTATCTTTCTCTCACACCTCCAGTTTTTGTCATTTTCACATCAATAATCAATAACAGTTCGTCGCTTTCCTCTGGAATAGAAGCAATTTCTGGACTAATCGTCAGAAACGGGTAAAATAACGTCAAATTGAGGGCTAAAACATGAGTGTCGAGGCGTACGGGCCGAGCTCGCAGACTCTAACGTTCCTAGACACCGAGGAAACGGAGCTGCTGGGAGCGGACACACAGGGTTCCGAGTACGACTTCACCGATTTTACCCTGCCGAGCCAGACTCAGACCCAGGGCCAGACCCAGAGTCAGCTAGACAACCAGGTGCGTGTGGTTATTCATGAGAGTTCATTGTCAGAACATGTCCTCTACTGTGTTGACAAAATGTGATTTAGCTAACGTTGGCTAACAACATCGGTGGCTACCTCCGGTTAGCGCGATGACGCTCTCCATTTCTTACCATACTGTTATTCCGCTAATTGGTTAGCATGCTGGCTAACGTGGTGGAACAGTTAGCATGCTGACTACAGTATGTTACAGTATGTTAAGACTCATGAAACCATAGAGCTCTGATCGCTAATTAACTTTCAATTCAGTGCAAACTTCAGTATCGTCTTTCAATTCAATTATTTACAGTCAGTGTGATGATGGTGGTGTCAGCAAACCGGTTTTTAATGTGAGTCTGTAAATCAGATTGAAAGTAAAATAAAAAAAGACACACGACTTAATCTTTTTTAAAGTTTAAGTTCATATTTATTATTATTATAATCAATGTATGTCTCCTCAGATTAATGGTCCTGATGGGGTGCTACAGAATGGGAATGACCCTGTGGTAAAGGCCAGTCAGTTGCTGGCAGAGTTGAATTTTGAAGAGGATGAAGAGGACACCTACTATACCAAGGACCTCCCCATACATGCCTGCAGGTAAAAGAAAAGACAAAATACCACTGGTACACTGGCTGTCATCTGAAGGAAAAAAATAGCAAGTGTGATTTTAAAAAAAAATTATTATCGTATTTGTAACTCAAATCTTTTTGAGTATGTGTTGTGTAATTACAGCTTTTTTCATAATTTGTTGTTACTACATAAATCCACCATCTGTATACTTAAGTTTGATTGAGTCATATAGTCCTGTTTCTGTGCATATTTTATTGATTATTGTGTTGAAGAGTTTACCTCAATTTTCTGTGCAATAGCAAATACATATTTTGTCCCAATATTGCTTTTTAAATGTGATGCCACATAAAATGATTCAGTATGAGCTTAATCAGAACAGATACTATTCCATCAATCACACCAAAAATGTTTTCAGTTTCTGTCCAACCTCTCTACTTGCTTACTGTCTTTGGTGGACAGCACATGCTCTTCTCTGCAGACAGGCTAGTGTCAAAAAGCATTAATCAATATAATTGGTACATTATGCAAAGCAGTTCTGCCCTCGTCATATTCACAGCTCGTATGTTTTTAAACTAACAAGCTGTCTGTCTGCTATTGGTTTGGCTGGTCAAAACAAATGTGGTTAAGTGTGTCAGAAATTTCTGACATTCTTACTTGCCCAATTAAAATAAAAATTGATTCTTCAGTTTTATCAGTAGGGGCCTGGTGACTCAATGCTAGAGCATTGGGTTGGCATACAGAAGGCCGCAGGTTTGAATCTCACCCAACAAGTTGTGGCCCCACCCAGTCACCAAGGGCCACCTTTGTGCCTGTCCCGAGCCCGGATAAAATGGGAGGAAGGGGGTTGCAGCAGAAGGGCATCCAACATAAAAACGCATGCCAAATCAATGTGCGGAACATGTTACGCTGTTGTAACCCCTGAAGGGACAAGCCAAGAGCAGTTGATCTTCTATTCATGCAATTTAATGTTTTACTTCCTAAAATCCCAAGATTGCTGCATCACTTTGACTTTAGGTCCCATTCACTAAATAATAATAATTTAAATATTAATTTTATCACAAGTTGTAAACATGATACATGCTCTAAACTGTAATGTTTTTTGTTTTGTCTCCATTTTAGTTACTGTGGGATTCATGATCCAGCCTGTGTGGTTTACTGCAATACCAGCAAAAAGTGGTTTTGTAATGGTCGTGGAAATACATCTGGCAGGTAACATAAAAGTGACTTTTGTGCACCTTATTAATCCTTAACTGTAGTGTAATTAACTAGATCAACTTAGAATCATTTTGCATGTAAAATATCCTCTTATTAAGAGTAAAGTACACATTAACTATTTTTTTTCTTGTGTTCAAAAGCTTTTGGAATGGACAGCATTTGATTATGGAAATAAAAACATTATTCGAAAAAAAATATAATTAGTTGTGAAGTCTTGATTTACAGAGTATTCATTAAGACTTAATTGGAAGAAACCTAATTGTTTCTTTTTTCTGACTCAGTCTTGTCATAAGCTAGAATTGTGAATGTGCCCAGAAAATTTTAGCCATATAATTGACAGTAATCAGTCATGTAAAAAGTAATGAGCAGCAACAATACATATTTGCATATTTATTGTGTGATCATAGCCATTTAGAATGTAACCATTTAGAATTATTGTAGTAAGTATTGTATCAAACATACTACTACTACATACTAAAGCGGATAAATTACACTTGAATTCTGACTTTTTGAGTTTTATGTCATTCTAAACAAAAGTAATATAGTCCCTATATGATGAGTCTACTGTAGGTGGAAGGATTCTAGTGTAAACACCTTAATTAAATACAGAACTTTAGTCCTTAGCTTTTCCACTAAACGTACATTGTCATTCTCTTCAATTTTAGCCACATTGTAAACCACCTGGTGAGAGCAAAATCCAAGGAGGTGACCTTACATAAAGATGGCCCTCTGGGGGAAACTGTGCTGGAGTGCTACAACTGTGGCTGTCGCAACGTCTTCTTGCTGGGCTTTATCCCTGCCAAGGCTGATTCAGTAGTGGTGTTACTGTGCAGGTGACTGTCTTTATATTCAGTTTACTCTACACTTATCCATGCTGATGAAAGCTGTCAAAGGTAATACAGAATTTCAAATTTACCATTTAACATTTTGTTTTGCTTGTAACACAGGCAGCCATGTGCCAGCCAGAGCAGCCTGAAAGACATCAACTGGGATAGCTCACAGTGGCAGCCTCTCATTCAGGACCGGTGCTTCCTGTCCTGGCTGGTAAAAATCCCCTCTGAGCAGGAGCAGCTCAGGGCTCGCCAGATTACTGCCCAGCAGATCAACAAATTGGAGGAACTCTGGAAGGTACTGTCAGTGAAAATGTCCTTGCACACGTCTGCCAATGTGCTATGTAAATATTCTAAACTCGCATAACCTGAATTCAAGCATGAGTTGGGCTTATCTATATACATGTAATTATCCATGTGTTGTTTATATTTATACAGGCAGATATGATGCAAATAATAGTATGTTGGCTAATCTGTTTCTTTGTGTGTCAGTTTTACTGCCAGTTTCATGACTGTGTTTAGTTTTGTCATAGTTTCCTTTTGAATACCTACTGGTTTTGTTTTGTTTATCTTACTTCTGTGTGCACATAGAAAAACATTAGGGTTACCCTTATTTATTGTTGACTATCTTGCTGTATACCAAGGCTTTATAACAGAAGCAGCTAAATATAATTGAGCCATGATTTTATTATTTACTTGGTGCTTTTTCTACTCTGACATGATATAATCTCTTTTGTTAAATAAAACACATTTTGTTTGAATCTTAAGTTGTAAGGATATTAATGCAAGTAGTGGTGATCCTAGTCTGTTGGGGCCCTAGGCAAAAATTAATGAATCAAATACTGCTGTGCTTAAGATTTAGAAAATACTATAAAATGAACACCATAGCACAATAACTTTCACATTGTACAACCTAGTGATTTATAGTACACAAATTTCTCTTCATTTAAATTTCATAATATAGAATTCGTAGCTTGACAGTTAACTTAGTCAGACACAGCTTTCATCAATTTACAGAAAAAAAATTGTCCAAGTTAGCAGATTATTTGCAGCCTGCTAGCTAAGCTAAGAAGTAGACTTCTGGTACATCCAGCAAAGCTGGGCACATTAGGTTGCTCTGCTAACTTAGTTAAGTTAACTCATGTTAAATGTCAAAGTCAACAAAAGAAACATTCTGATACCAGTGGAAGTTCTGTTGTTATTCAACTGTCCCTTTAACTACTCTTGCAGCATTTAGCTAATGCTATTTAGTTTATTATATTTAATAAACATTATCTCCACTGCTGCATTTACCACTATATTGCGTTTTGTTCTCCTGTTCCTCTAGAAGGATAACTCCTCTTCATTTTCTCCAGCTGGTTTTCTTTGTTTCATTAGACTTGTTTATTTACACTAAATCATGTGCTACTTGCAAATGAGTGAGAGTCGGGGTCCTCTTAGGGGGGGTCTGCGAATGGTAGTGTCATTGCAAACTGTGTACACAGTCAGTGCTGTACATACTTTAACTTTTGTCAGCCCTTGGGGACCTCCTACTGGCCTGGAGCCCAAGCAGTAGCCACAGAGCGCCTCGGGATGCAAGACTCTAATAGCTGTCTGTTTTTTAATGTCCTTTAATCATCTTTTCTTGTGTGTTTGTTTGTGTTAATGTTTGTGTTTGTTGCTGACAGGAAAATCCCACCGCAAATTTGGAGGACCTAGAGAAGCCTGGTGTGGATGAGGAGCCCCAACATGTCCTGCTCCGCTACGAGGATGCCTATCAGTACCAGAACATTTTTGGCCCTCTTGTAAAGCTAGAAGCTGACTATGATAAGAAACTCAAAGAGTCCCAGGTAAATAAAGCTTTACAAAATACAAATAAAAAATAAAATGTGGGTTATTTTTGTTGTATTTGCATGATAATTAAGGCAAATGATCATTTGTGAAAATAGTTAGGGATTCATTTAATTTTACAACCAATAATTAGTTAAATTGATAAACAGCTTTAAGCTTTGTTTCGGTTACGGTTTAGATTCTGTGGTGTGATATGTTTTCATATTCCATCATAACAGACTCAGGACAACATTATGGTCAGATGGGACTTGGGACTGAATAAAAAGAGGATTGCATATTTCACTCTTCCTAAAACAGATTCAGGTAATTATTTGTAGTTTTTGGCTCCTTTTTATTAATTATTATTATCATTTGTCTGTTGTATCCTTAATGTTATTCTGACCACACTGATCCATAATAACAGAAAAAACATGAACTTGCAAATACAATACGGACATTTGAATAAATGTATGTGTGGCATTTGCCATTTATTTTAATAATTTTGGTAAATTATTTTTATTTAAAAAATGTGCTTTTGGTGATTTATTTAAAATATGACTTACATGTATTTAAGAAAGTTATTGTTGATTTCTGTTTTTTTGTCTTATAGATATGCGACTGATGCAGGGAGATGAAATTTGTCTGAGGTACAAAGGAGACCTGGCTCCTCCATGGAAAGGCATTGGACATGTCATTAAAGTCCCTGATAGTATCCTTTCGATGGTTAAAATATAGATACAGTATTTAACAGGAGATATTTCACCTATATTATTTGTAAGTCAAACATTTATCACCTTAAAGTTTGACACATACACATGGGACATGTCAATGTCTATAAATGGATGGTGAATGTGCCACCAGTGAAATATGGGTTTTTAGGAGCATCTAGTGGCAGATGTCAAAACTACAACATCTGTAAACTGCTATCTTCTCTGCTCAGTCCCCGTTGGCATATAGTAACAAATTCTATATAAAGATTTCACTTACACAGCTTAACACCTGTTGGTGAACTGATACAGTAATCCAGCATTATGACCTGAGACTGGATATTAGAAACACTGTAAGTCTATTTAGCCAACATTACTAAATTATGATTTGAAACGTATCTTCAGAGCATAAGTACTAACAGGATAAGGTGAGAGGGTGCCATAGTGTTCAATCTGCAGTGGACACAGAAACAAAAGACTTCCATTCATTTTTTTCATCTGTGCATTTAATTATTGTATAAACTGAATAATGGCCCACACATAGCTGTTTGTAAAGTTTATGATGCCAGTAGCCATTGATGTAACAGAGGGGTAACCTGAATGAAAGTAAATATTAACACTATCTCTATTGAAATTGATTGACACTGCTTTCAAATCTAGTTGCACAAATGTTATAATAATTTCAGTATATGTCCGAAGGTTTTGCTCTTCCTTGACTTACTTACCAGATTATGGTGATGAGATAGCCATAGAGTTGAGGAGTAGTGCTGGGGCTCCAGTAGAGATCCCACACAACTTTCAGGTTGACTTTGTGTGGAAGTCCACTTCCTTTGACAGGTATTAATAAGAAGGGTCCATACACTTCTGTTTTGTGTGTTTTTAAAGGCATCTGGTGGTTCTAAAGTTATGGTATGATCGAAAGGTTTTAGAACACAGTTGATAATGGCAAGTGTTTTGGTCTTGTTGTTAAAGCCATTTTAGAACCTTTTGTCAGTAATCCTGGTTCCATATTTCAGGATGCAGAGTGCCCTCAAGACATTTGCTGTGGATGAGACCTCAGTGTCTGGTTACATCTATCACAAACTGCTGGGACATGAGGTAGAAGATGTGGTCATCAAGTGTCAGCTGCCCAAACGCTTCACTGCTCAAGGCCTACCTGATCTTAACCACTCCCAGGTAAGTTATAGAGAGGGGATCCATTGAAAATGATAAAGTGATAGACTTGGCTAATGTAAGTCTTTTCATTGGTAAATTCACAGTTCAAAAATTGAGGCCATCATATCTCAAAAGCATTTCACGCTTAACTATGGTAACTTAAATGACACTGTTCTTGTAGTTTATAATGAAAGATTTTCAGTCTTCTCAGGCTACAAATTGATGTGGATTGCTTAATGCAGGTGTATGCTGTGAAGACGGTGCTGCAGCGTCCCCTTAGTCTGATCCAAGGTCCTCCTGGCACAGGGAAGACTGTTACCTCTGCCACTATTGTCTATCATCTTGCTAGACAGGGCAACGGGTAAGACACCTAAATACGTTTACTGTTTTTTTTGTTTTGTTTGTTTGTTTAAACTTCTAGTGCCATTATAATAATTACCATAGCAATTTAACTTAAGTTACTGTTTATAGTAAATCCACCTAAGCATTTCTCTTTGAGTAAATCCCATTATATATCCCATTATATATTTTATCTAATGTTTACTTAAAAGTACTAATTACTCCACATATAGTGTAATTGAAGAATGGCTTGGGTATGTGTTATGGTTCCCAATACAATTCTGTAATTTCTGTCCCTCCAGGCCAGTGCTGGTATGCGCTCCCAGCAACATTGCTGTTGACCAGTTAACCGAAAAGATCCACCAGACAGGGCTCAAGGTGGTGAGACTGTGTGCCAAGAGCAGGGAGGCTATCGACTCGCCTGTTTCTTTTCTGGCTTTGCACAACCAGACCCGTAATATGGACAGGTAAAACACAACTGGCTATGGTCAGTAATCAGTTTTAATCCATTGGATGTAGTATTTGTGTGTGTATAACTTTAAGACCAGAAGCAACATTTGCACGCTTCTATCTTTAAAACCAAATGAAAACTAAAAAACTGAAATGTATTATGGGAAGTGTAGTTAATTTAGTGTTTTAGTTTCTCAAGTTTCTGAAGTTGCTTTGAGACAGTGATGATGTATGACAATGTAGTGGGAGTTGTACTGAGCATTTACTTTGAGGACAAGAACATTGGTGAATTAGAAGATTTCATTTCACAACTAGACTATGATGGAATTGCTGAACTGCTAACTAAACCTCAGGGAGTGGATGAGAGACATGCTTGAGGAGGAGGAGCGAGAGTTTAATGTTTTTATTGAGTATTGAGTTTGTCGGATTTGAAAGATGAAAATCAGGAATTATCACCCACGTCCTAAGAGAGGTAAATATTAACCTGATTTATGATGCAATGCCAATATATGTATTTTTACAACGGTTAAAGAAATAAAACCAGCCAGAGATTATAGCTTTTTCAGATAGTTTGTCCCAAAGCAATGATAATGGAGAAATTTACAATGATCTAAAATAATTACAGTAATATTAATGGTGATAAATAATGATTGATGATGATAATGGACCTCTTTTATTTTATTGCCACTTTTCATATATTTCTGGTTTATTGATTATTTAAAAATGCATTACAGCACAGGTTCTGCTTAAAGCCAAAAATAGAAGCTTTCGGTTATTTATATTTCATGCTTCCCAATGCTAAAGGGGCTGAGAAATAGATATTTTAAATGTTTCATGTCTGTCAAGTTTTGCAGAAAACCCTCAGGTTTTAGGAGACTGTATATGAACAACCCATTAGGTTAGTATATGAAGACATATTAGTACCTATTTTGTTATTTGTCGCAAATTAGTCCCAAAAATATTTAACAATAGGGATTGCAGTGAGCACCAATGACTTGAGTTTGAGCTGATAATTTTATATTAGCAAATGTAAATTTAGGTTGTATTAACAATATTAATATTTGGCCTATAATGATTCCAGGGCTGTGAGCAAAAACCATTCCAGTAAACAATGATAAACTTGCTAAATTGCTAAATTTTATGCATACAAACCCGCTCCCACTGGACCTTAGTAGCTGTCATGTCAGGCCAAAAGGAAGAAAATGCACACATACTTTGGAGCCAGGGATGAGTTAACATGTGCAAACCAAGTCAAGGAAAATGTTGCAAAGAAAAGGCAGGCCACAAACCTGCTGGTGTTGCAGCACTGCTGTTCTTCACACACAGCCTCTATAGGGCAACCTTCTGATGTAGACAAGTGAAAATCTGAGTTTGAAATGTGGGGGAAAAGAATGTAGAATTTACTTAACTAAGATGCTTTTTTTTTTTTTAATCATTTTTTTTATCAATGTACTAAACATCTAGCTAGCAGGTTCTTGTTTTAGGCAAGTTCTGATGTGCTGCTTCATTTACTGGTTTAATTGCTGCAGCTCATTTCAGCAGTCACTAATTAAGTGTTAATGTAGCTCCAAAATAATCCAGCAGAGCGATACATTTTTGCCATTATGCCAATTTCAAAGCCACATAGTCATATGAAAAAGTACAAGATAAAAAAATAAAACCTTAAAATTCATTAACCAGGACATTTGGAACAAATAACTTTCAAAAAAAGGCATCAGAGTTGGTCAATGAGCTCCTAATCTAGGTAAATATATGTATTGCTTTTATATTTATTTATTAATATTGCAGGACTCAATCAGGGCCAAAAAACTTGATTGGGACTTTCCTGTTCTGTGGAAGCTTACCGTAACATATACTGCTATATGTATCCTTGAAGTCTAACAAAATTGTTGTTAATAGTACTAAATGTTTATATTGATAAATATTGATGTCTATTAATATGAAAAATATATTATGATGTGTTTCTAGCCCTATTGTAGACCTTTAAGCCTTACAACCTCTTACAGATACAGAAGTATTTGCTCTCAAGCACAACACTGATCTATGTTAAAATGATTTACACCCACAGTATGCCAGAGCTCCAGAAGCTCCAGCAGTTGAAGGATGAGACTGGAGAACTCTCTTCCTCAGATGAGAAGCGCTACAGAGCCCTGAGACGCACTGCTGAGAGGGAATTGTTGATGGTGTGAACACTGGTCTTACTTAAAATCTTAATGTTTACTGTTTTTAACAGCACTGGGCACAACAATCTACACAGTTTTAAGATTTTATTGGTTATTGTCATGTTTGTATGCTTTCATTGCTGCCCACTATAAAAAAGTATGTTTTGCTGTGTCATGGTTCTACACAATGTAACATTGTCTTGTGTCTTTCCCAGAACGCTGATGTAATCTGCTGCACCTGCGTTGGGGCAGGGGATCCTCGTCTGGCCAAGATGCAGTTCCGCTCAATCCTGATTGATGAGAGTACCCAGGCCACTGAACCAGAATGCATGGTGCCTGTGGTTCTTGGGGCCAAGCAGGTAGGAGCTTCACAATTTGGAATACATTTGGATCATTCTAGGGCATCTGCTGTCTGCTGTCCTACCTCACTTGTAGGATCTACAGTGTCCACAAATTAATTCCTTTGTCTTAAAAACCTTTTTAAAAACCGTTTTGGTTGTTTTTCCATAGTTGATTCTGGTGGGTGATCATTGCCAGCTGGGCCCTGTGGTAATGTGTAAAAAGGCAGCTAAAGCAGGTCTGTCGCAGTCTCTGTTTGAGCGTCTGGTGGTTCTGGGGATCCGGCCAATCCGTCTGCAGGTCCAATACCGCATGCACCCAGCCCTCAGCGCCTTTCCATCCAACATTTTCTATGAGGGCTCACTGCAGAACGGAGTCACTGCTGGTAAGATAAGAAGAAGCTTTGTGTGATACTCAGTTAATGGGCTTTTCACTCATTAAATCTTGTCAAATTGCCCTCTAAATTCTCTCCTAGCTACAACTTGCAGCTGAATGTTACGTTTCCCTGACTGGATGTCCCACTGACAGTCAGACAGTTCAACAAATGACTTTAACGGCCAGTAACTATTGTCTTTGTTGGCATACTTCCTAAAATCTGAGCGAAAGTATGAGAGCGATATATGCCTAATCTTAACCACTTCGCTAATAGAAACTTTTTAAGTGGTTAAATCATAATTACTGAAAAACACAAACACCATGTCAGGTATGTGCAGTTCAGACCACCATATATCTCAAATGCATCTTAAGCTTAACCCTCTCTTGCATTCACCTCAGTGTTCTGTTATGAAAGGACTGTTGGATGCATCCGCTTCTTTTAAAATTATTTTTTAAAATAATAATTATTGGATTATTAATAACAGCTGTGCAGGGTTATGGTCACATCATTGCTGCATCTTATTGGCTTGATTTCTCTTTCTACAGCAGATCGTGTGAAAAAAGGCTTTGACTTCCAGTGGCCTCAGCCTGACAAGCCAATGTTCTTTTATGTCACACAAGGCCAAGAGGAAATTGCCAGCTCTGGAACGTCCTATCTCAACAGGTTTAACTTTTCGTGATGATTATGGTTACTTAGTGTGATTATCCCTTAATATATTATAAAGAACTTTATCTAAAAATAATGTTCTCTCAATAGTTGACAGATAACAGCTCTTTTTAAATTTTTCAGAAACAGTTAAACCAGTGCTCATACAGTTTACATGCAGACACTATATAGGCACTTAGTCTTAAAAAAATAAATTTCTTTACTTAATTTCAGTAAGCACAAATATTTATTTAAAGGCTTAGCAATATTAAAAATATGTGATGACCTAATTGTTCATACAGGACTGAGGCAGCCAATGTGGAGAAAATTACCACAAGGTTGCTGAAGGCTGGAGCAAAGCCTGATCAGATTGGCATCATTACTCCCTACGAGGGACAGAGGTCCTACCTTGTCCAGTACATGCAGTTCAGTGGCTCCCTCCATACCAAACTTTACCAGGTTAAGTAATATGTTCAGCTATATGTTGTGTTGGACATTTCATCTGGGTGCCACAGTAGTGCAGTGGCCATCACTGTCACCCCACAGCTTTTTATTGTGGAGTTTGCATGGTGTTGTGTCTGTGCGAGGTTCTTCAGGGTACTCTGGATTCCTCTGAAACATGTGCAGTTAGGTGAACTGGGGACTCTAAATTGACTGTAAGTATTAATATGTATGGTGTGAGTAGGCATAGTTGTTTGTTTCTCTGTGTCAGGCCTATGATAGGGCAGAGATACACCAAGCCAGGGGCTAGTGGCAATGTTTGTTTTCTCACTTTTTCTCAACTGTTGTCTGGGACAACATGCCTTAGAGGAAAGGAAAGAGAAAGACTACCTAGGACTACAGATATATAAACTGTAGATAAAGCACCATTTGTTTACCATTTTTTACACAATACTCTTACTCACCACAGATGGATTCTAGCTACTTCTGTTAGACAATATGTCTGATATGAATTTATGAATGCCATTAAATTTGTACAATGGTGTTATCATTTCTTGTGATTCATTAAGCTGAACAGCAAATCGGACACGTCTTTCTCAACAGCAGGACTGATGTAGATTCAACAGGCTATATCACCTGAAAAAGCTAAGGGGAGTCTGAGGAGTGTCAACAGTGCTTTACTAGGGCAATTAAAGATGGCCTTACATTGGCCAAATGTTGACTTGGTGTGTCATTGTCGTTGGACTGGTGATCTGTCCAGGTTGTACATTACCTCTCTGCCAATGACCACTGATAATAAAATAAATAGATGGAAATTTCATTATGATCATGTATCACAGCCATTAAAACTGAAATCCAGACAAGATGCAGAGTAAAAGTATAGTCTCAAACCTGGATCCATAAATCTTTGACAGCTGTGGCTGCTATTTGTTGTGAATAAAATCTGGCTTTGGCAGCTACTGGGATTTTGTATCCATATGTGTTAATACTGTATCACAGGTAGAAACGTCTCAAAAAATACCACATTTGTGAAAAAAGCACAGCAAAACCATTTCTCACAGTTAGTAAATGGATTGTCCAAAATTATCACTCTTTCCTATGAATTTGTCTTCCTTCTTTCTGTAGGAGGTGGAGATAGCTAGTGTGGATGCATTTCAGGGCAGAGAGAAAGACTTCATCATACTCTCCTGTGTAAGGGCCAATGAGCACCAGGGCATCGGCTTCCTTAACGATCCCAGACGTCTAAATGTGGCACTCACTAGGGCCCGGTAAAACAACGCAAATAAAAATTACACCACATCATCACATCACACTGACTATAAATAACGTCTACCACATCGCCGGAATTTCATTCATTCTGTCATGGTAAACAACCTTTTGCCTTTGTCACATAGGTACGGTGTGATCATAGTGGGAAATCCCAAGGCCTTGTCTAAACAGCCCCTGTGGAACCACCTGCTGAACTACTACAAGGAGCAGAAGGTCCTGGTTGAAGGTCCCCTCAACAACCTGAGGGAGAGCCTCATGCAGTTCAGCAAGCCTCGCAAACTGGTCAACACCATCAATCCAGTAAATTCAGTTTGTGTGTATCTGTCTGTGTTGAACAAATGGAACACATAAAATGCGGACAAAGGGGTTTCTTAACTGGGTCGTAAGGTTTTTTTTCACTGGGCTTTGTGCAAGATTTAGGATGAAATTCAGAATTTGCCCACGCACCCACACTGAGGAGTCTGAGGAGAACAGGGTAATAAATCAAAGTACATGCAAGAATTAATGAGCTGTCCTTTCCTTTTGTTTTACAGGGGGGTCGATTCATGAGCACAGCCATGTATGATGCCAGGGAGGCACTTATTCCTGGATCTGTTTATGACCGCAGCAGCAACGGTAAGTAATTTTTTGAAACAAACTGGTTTTAATCTCAGATTTATGTCATATGCCGTATCATTTCTTGTTAATAAATGCCATTACAAATGACATTCACTTTACATATCTACAAAATATGCACAATTTGCTAACAGGTTGAACGTGCTTATGTGAGACAAATTGACATCGACTTCTTTCTGCTACAGGGCGTACGTCAAACATGTATTTTCAGACCCATGACCAGATCGGTATGATTGGCACAGGCTCCAGTCCCATGACTTCCATGAACATCCCTATTCCATTCAATCTTGTGATGCCCCCTATACCTCCACCTGGGTATATGGGACAAATGAATGGACCCAGTGCGGGTGAGAAGGATAACTGTAAAGTCAGGCTAGTTGTATAGTCCTAAAAGCTTACATATTGTTCAGTTAAAGCTATAAGAAAACACTTGTCTCCTACATGACATAACCTTGCTTCAGGTCGTGGTGGAGGTATAAAGGGAAAGGCAGGGAGTGGGGGAGGCAGCGGTACTCGAGGTGGCCGTCAAAGAAACCGTGGCAACACAGGAAACCATGGTGGAGGGAATGGAGGAGCAGACCGTGGGCATGGAGGACATATGAGCGGCAGCCAGGCCAGCCAGGAACTGGGCTCCCAGCCCTTCTCCCAGGGTCCTCTGACACAGGGCTACATAAACATGAGCCAGCCCTCCCAAATGAGCCAGCCTGGGCTCTCCCAACCTGAACTCTCCCAGGTTTGTTCACCGTCATTTATTGTAAATAAATCTTAAGAATACACTTAGTCTTTAAGCGATTTTATAAAGTGCTAAGTTGGTCCACTTTATGAGGCATTCATTTATTGCCATTACAATCCAACACCAAAGGTGCTTTCACTTATATTCCAAAGCCTTATCCAGCTTTTCCTCTTGAAGTAAAGAAAATAAATATCGTGCAAAGCTCATTCATTTCTGCCTAGACCTTCATGAAAGAATATTTGTTGACTGGTCTCTCTCGAATTTTGTGTGTTCTGTTACAGGACAGTTACCTAGGAGATGAGTTCAAGTCCCAGATTGATGTGGCTTTGTCCCAGGACTCCACCTACCAGGGGGAGCGGGCCTACCAACATGGTGGTGTGACTGGACTGTCCCAGTACTAGACTGTAAGAAACTCTGACTAATCTGTTGACTTTGACTCACTGAAATTAATGTAACAGACATCGTGTGATAAACACATATGTCTCTGTTCATTAAACACGAAACTGGAGACCGAGGATGTTTAGCTTAGCATAAAGAGTTGAAACAGGTCTAAATGTAGCATAGTATTGCTCAAAGGAAACAAAATCTGTTTAGTAGCACCTCTAAGATTCAAATTTACATTCTCTATTTTTTTATGTATTGTATTGTTTTTACAACAGAAATGATAAAAAAATGATTTTGCTGTTGCTGTGGATCTGTGGTGCGTTATGGATCTGAGCCACAGTGGGATATGCCCATGGCTCTACCACTCGTGCAAGGAATGTTAGAAGCTTCCAGTTTTAGCCTACAGTTAAAATAATTACAGCAGGTCAGATCATCTCACTCTAACTAACATTAATTCAATTGTATGAACTTGTGCGATGACAGGCCAAACTGAAACTGTTTCTGGGTGTGGTTATGCTTTGCAAGTCATTGGAGAAACAGGCTTTAACATGGCACTGCTGTACATCAAACAAATATCCTTTAGGGCATGTATCATGCTGCCAAACATTTAGTGTGGTCTGTTTCTATATTTCCAATGCAAACAGTGTGTCAGATCTCACATCAGCTGCCAGTTAAGTTAAATATTGTTTCTGTTTATATTGAACATGTTTCATATAAACACTAAATCAAATTAACACATTTAGTTCTAGATTCTGGTTGAGACATTTTAGAGACAATTTCTTTTTTTCTTTAGGGACACCAATGCCCCTTAAAAAAAAAAGTAGGCAATATATAGCCCCACTTAAAAAATGTTGGGACGATGTGTAAAACGTAAATAAAAACAGAATTCAATGATTTGCAAATCTCATAAGCCCATATTTTATTCACAATAGAACATAAAGAACATATCAGATGTTAAAACTGAAATATTTTATCATTTCATGGAAAATAATAGCTCATTTTAAATTTGATGGCAGCTACACATCTCAAAAAAGTTATAACAGGGTCAACAAAAGGTCGGAAATGTAACTGCTGCAAATAAAAACAAATGGATGAGCATTTGAACTAATAAGGTTTATTGGCAACAGGTCAATAACATGACTATGTAGAAAAGGTGGATTGATGTAATGATGGGGCAAAGGTTCACCAATCTGTGACAAACTGCGTCTAATAATTGTGGATTAATTTCAGAAGAATCTTCATTGTAAAATTGTGAACATCCAAATATCTACAGTATATAATATATATACGAATTCACAGAATCTGAAGGAATCTCTGTGCGCAAGGGACAAGCCCGAAGGTTAAAACTGGATGTGTGTCATCTTTGGGCCCTCTGGCAGTGCTGCATTAAAAACAGGCACGATTCTCTACTGGACATCACTGCATGTGCTCAGAAACATTTCCAGAAATCACTGTCTTTGAACACAGCTCACTGTGCAATCCACAACTGTAAGTTAAAGCTGTATCATGCAAAGAAGAAGCCATATGTGAACACGATCCAGAAACGCCACCGTGTTCTCTGGGCCAAATCTCATTTAAAATGGTCTGAGGCAAAATGGAAAACTGTTCTGTGGTCAGATGAATCATAATGTAAATTTTCTTTGGAAGCCACAGAGACCATGTCCTGTGGACTAAAAAGGAGAGAGACCATCCAGCTTGTTATCAGCAGACAGTTGAAAAGCCTACATCTCTGATGATATGGGCGGGCATTAGTGTCTATGGTGTGGGCAGCTTACACATCTGGAAAGGCTCCATCAATGCTGAAAAGTACATAGAGGTTCTAGAGCAACAATCCAGACAACGTCTCTTTCAGGGAAGACCTTGCATATTTCAGCAAGACAATGTTAAACCACATACTGCATCCATCAAAACAGCATGGCTTCACAAGAGAAGATTCCGGGTGCTGAACTGGCCTGTAGTCCAGACCTTTCACCAGTAGAAAACATTTGTATCATCATAAAACCAAAAATCTGGCAACAAAGGCAAAGGACTGTTCAACAGCTAGAATCCTGCATCAAACAAGAACATTCCTCTCCTAAAACTTCCGCTACTGGTCTCCTCACTTCCTAGATTTTTACAGACGAGGGGATGCTACACAATGGCTAACATTGCCGTTTTTTGAGATGTGTTGCTGCCGTCAAATTCAAAATGAGCTAATATTTTCCATGAAATGGTAAAATGTCTCAGTTTTATATGTTGTATCTGATATTTTGTTTATGTTCTATTGTGAATAAAATATGGGGTGATGAGATTTGCAAATGATTACATTCTGTTTTAATTTATGTTTTAAACATCATCCCAACTTATTTTAAACTGGGGTTGTATATATAAATTATTCATTTCAATTATTACTAGAACCCAAACTTGTTTGTTACTGGGGCAGAGACTTTAGGAAGTTGCAAGCATAACTCTTCAAACATTGAAAACTTGTTACCTTTAGACAAATTTGGTAACAGTTGCTGGTAGTTGAAGAGAGCCAGGTTAGTGTTTCAAGGTTTGTAGTATTGTAATTGTTACCTCTTTAATTTTAGAACATCTCCATCCTTATACTCCTGTTCGACCCCTCAGGTCTACTGATCAGGTGCTCCTTGAGGTCCCTAAGACCAGGCTCAAGAGTAGAGTCTTTTTCAGTCATAGGGCCCAGATTATGGAATAAACTTCCCCTCCATGTAAAGCAGGCCCCTCGTGTGGCAGTTATTAAACTTAAAACCTATTTTTATTTCCTGGCTTTTAACTCATTTTGCTTGTTTTATTTTTATTGTTTTTATTTCATTTTTTTATATATTGCTTATTATTTTTTTAATATATGATTGATTTTGTGGTGTTTTAATTTATGTATTTCTCCTATTACGTGGTTTAATGATGAGTGTACAATGTAAAGCTTTATATGTGCTTTATAAAAAAATTCTATTAAATTGGATATACTTAATAATTTAACAAATACATTTTTTCTGTGTTGTAGGTTGATGGAAAGGAGCTAGGCCTGTGTGAAGCTTAGTTCATCGGTATTTTAATCTGGGTAATAAAAAAAAGAACAAACATGGATACCCGTTTTCCACTGCTACAACCGAAGCACCACTGTGTGAAAGTAAGAGGAGAGAGACCGTGAGAAACCAACCAATCACAAGAGTGAGAGCAAACCTGGGAGTAGAGCTGGACAGGGAGTGAGCAAGAGAAGAGAGTGGGAGGATGGTGGACGAGAGAAGGCACTGCTGCTCACACGCGAAGACATGGCGAAGGAGAAAGCTGTCATTGTCCAAGCAGCACAGTTGAAGAGGAGAGACCTTCGACAGATCAAGGAGGAGAGTGGAAGGTCTAAAAGATTCTGGAAAGAAGGGACAGCTGTCATCTTGTCCCTTATGTGGCCCTGAACCCTCTGGGATTTCCAGCCACTTTGGATGGGATTCTTGCTCCAAAAGCTGAGAAAGATGGAGAAAAGGTGTCTCACACACCAGTCCTCCAAGCTAACTCAACAGGATGTCTTCTGTGACTTAGAGAGATAACAAAAAAAGGACCCAACTCTTGAAGCAGTTGACATGGCAACCTTTTTTAAACTCAAAGTAAATCAAGGCTCTGCATTTGATCACACCTAAGCATCCAAGAAAGAAGAGTGTGAAAACACAGTGTGGCTATTCAAGTAAACTCAAAGGTGTTTGTGGTGTTGTGCCTCAAAGAATTGAAATGGATTATATAGCCATGGATGATTCACTTTTCTTTCTCAGCTTTGAGTTGGAAAGTTTTCTTTGAAAAAGCTGTTTTCATTGAGGTTTCAGTGATGTAAGCTAGTGTAGTCAGCCATCTTTCAAGGCAAGTCTTTCTCAAGGTGGCCTGCAAAGAACAAGCGGTGGAATTGGCTCTTAAAAGTATAAAAGTAAAAGAAAAACATTTTTGTCTTCAGATGTAAGGAGAATGGCTCCAAAGTTCTGTTTGGAGGGAGACAATTTTGTTTTTGTTCTTCTAACTGTATCTTTTTTTTGTAGTGCGAAAGACTGAAAGTGAATCCCCATAAGCAGTTTCTTTATAAAAGAAGCAGTCGTTCTTTTCTGCTGACCCTGGAGCCACGCTAGGAGATAAGGATCATCTTGAGCACCTTTTTCTAAATACATTGAATTAACCAAATCAAGAGCACAGTGCTCTCCAAAAACCTTTTATCCTAAAAGAAAACGTGCAGTGTGCAATTTAAGCATGCGATTATCACAGTGAGTTCCAAAAAGATCACTTTTCCTGCCTATTGTGAAGCACCTGACTGGAGTACTCATTACAAAGGCTGTTTAAAACTTCTAAAGCCCCTGAAGTAATATGTGGTTAGATTTAACTATGTTGGACTTTGTTGAAAGATAATTAGAAATGTATTTTGGAAGGACTCCGTGTGTTGTACATGCACTATAATATTTGGCAAAAACCATCTTTTAATTATTAAGACATGATTAGCTTTGTGTTTCGAGGTATAATATTTATGTTGGTAGGACTGGAGTCTACCTAGTTTCTTCATCTAGCTTTTTTATTTGTTCGTTCTTTTGTTGTCCTAAAGTCTTGGGAATATAGAAGAGTAAAGCTGTAAAACAGCAGGGCATCATGTAAAAAACAGAACAATTAGTTGTGTAATTGTGTGTCCTAGTTAGCTCTCTGCATATTGTAAGTTCTGTTTGCACATGCTTTAAGAGTCACTGCAACTTATCAGTATCTCATTGTGTACTAAACCTCCTTTTCCTTGTGAAACGTTTTTCATTGTAACGCCTGACACTGTCAAAACTATGCTCTAACAACTGTTGACATAGTCAGCTTCACTCTGACCCTAACATTAGTTTTAATACTTGATTCCCCCCATGTTGGTAAATTGTCTATTGTAGAGAAGACCTGGTAAAAAACCAAAAGCTAAATTTGCATTTCTCCAAGAAAATGCTTAGATGTAATACCTCTGTTCTCTGAAAGAGAGGAACAAGGTACAACACATGTATGCAACATCACATCCTCCTATGGCCTGGCTGACGACCCCTTTTTTTTCTGCTGTAAAGGCTGGCAAACCTGTGGTGGTGTATGTGCAGCCCTGCCTGCACATATCAACTTCGTTCACCCCAGTTGTCCCCTAAGTTTGAAAGTCGTTCTGCACCAAGCTCAGCTGTGAGGCGAAGCAGCATAGTGTTGTACCTCGTTCCTTTCTTTCAAGGAACAGAGCTTATAGACATAATGTAGACAGAAGTTCCGGGGCTCTCAGATCATAGAGCTACAAGCAGTGGAGATACCTTTTGGTACATAAGCTGAATTCAGCTGTACTGTAGCAACTTCAAATAAAACAGACAAAAAGTCGCTAAGAGGCAGATGATGGGCTGTGTCTGTCGCACCCGCTGAACAAAAAGAGACCCAATGAGAGCAAACGTAAGTTTATAGTATTTAATCAAAGGCTCAATCTCGTATCAAAAGCAGGTTTTGACGTATAAAATGTGATACCAAACTCAATAAAGATGAAAAAAACACATGATCAACAAAAAAATAGCAACCGACTCAGGCCCTTTTTACCAGCAGGTAACCAGGTATATAAGAAGCGTAATTAATCCTTTGTCCCTCCTTCCCATGTTACTAAATTGTCCATATGACAATTGATAACAAAATGATAACAACAAAATAAAAATCCAAATTCAAAGATCACTGGCTTTCAGCTTGTTCTTTCAGCATGTGTTCCACACCTTGATTTGGCATGAGTTTTTATGCTGGATGCCCTTCCTGCCAAAACCCTCCCATCTATCCTGGCTCGGGACACTGACCAGTCTGCATCACAACCCAATGCTTAACCACTGAGCCACCAGGCTCCCTTAAAATAAAGATCTACATTAGCCGTTCTTTGCTTTGACACAGAAATCCTTTTTTGCCTGGAAACGTTTGCAGCAATTTTCCCGTGATCTAGGAGTTATGAGTTGCTGTGTTATCCACTATTAACACTATATCCCCTTGAATGAGATTGCGCTTTCTTCCTGACCATACCATTGCTCAATGGATGTCCTCAGCTCATTGCTCCTATGAGGTTGGCATGGATGATCTGCTAAGGCGGCCACCAACTCGTAGTTGCCATCTTCTATAATTGGACACACTGTATAACTAAATTATTTCACTTTTGCCATTTTGCTATCTAGATTTTTCATCTGGAAACCTCTTCTAAAAGAAATTCATGATCTCCAGTTCTGCCTTTTCCACTTCCTCCACAGATAGACAAAGACTTCCTCTTGAAAGTGTCTATGATCTTCTTCAGTGAACATCTCTGTTCTACATTAAAGCCAGACTTTGGAAGTAACATGCTCAATTGTCTCTCTTCTCTTTTCTTTCTTTCTGGACACAAGACAAGAGCCAGTCCTTTAAACTTAAGATCCAAGATTTTCTCAGTTTGCTCCAAGAGGAGAAATAATGGTGTATTCTTTTTACAGCATCAACTCCCTCTTTGACTTGTGCAATGTTTATTGAGATGACCTTCTTGACCTCTGGGTCATCTAAAGAAAGCTGATTGACATTGTTAGGATTGACAGGCCACTCGCGGGCTGGAGGAGAAAATGAGGTCCTGATACCCACTTTTAAACCTCTAGAGACAATATTAGCTGGGTTGCTTGCAGTGTCTACAAGTCCTGAGGATTTCTAATACTCTCAGCAACAAAGACTCTGAATCTGGAAGTTTCCTTCTTGATGTATTTCCAAACCGATGCACTGTTTATCCAAAACACAGAATCTTGAAGACCCATGTGCGAAATTGTGTAATTTTGCAGTAGTTACATAACCAAAGTCCAGTGGTTTTAGGCATCTCATGATGTTAAAATTCTCCAAGAGGTAAATTTCCTGCAGCCAATTCATCCACTGTATAGCAATTGATTCTTGGATGGTGTCATCTGATCCAAGTGCTCTTTTGCAAAGATCCCTCAAGATTTTCTTTGGAGACAATAGGATACCAAGCAGATCAAAGATGGAGCAAACGGTTGAATAAATCCCTCTTCTTGTAACGATTCTGTTATTGAAAACAATTTTGAACCTGAAGCATCAGACTGAATGCATCATTGTACACAAAGTACTTTTTTGACAGGTGGCTAGTCCTGGTTCATCTTCAACCATTTTTCAACCTTTCCAAGCCAGAGAAATCACAGCACATCTGCATCCTCTGCTGGTACTTTTACCTGGTGCAACGTTGCTTCAACGTCTGCCATGATCAACACTAGCTCTTCCGTAAATATGGCCACCACTCCATCAGTGAACTGGTAAGATCTGCTCCCTGTAGTAGTTGAGCAATAAGTGATGTGTTTCTGAAACTTGCTCCACAATCAAACACAACTCTGATCTTTCCTTTTGTAGAATGGTAAACACCGTGGTGAGGTATATACCAGACTGTTCCATCACTATGTCACCGTTCTTCTTCTGGCACTCTTTCTGCATAACCCTTGGCAAGAATATCATTCATGAAGCCAGTGTACTCTGTGCAAAGGTGGAATCTTTTTGATATGTCCTCTTCAGATAAAATGCAGGCTGCTCAACAATGTTCTTATCTGGCATGCTGACATCTCCTTTTCTCAAGGGTAAGCTGAAACTTATGGTCTTTACTTGAGATTCCAGGTTTCTCAGCTGTATTGCATTTGGGGAAATCAACCTTAAACTGTCGCTGGCAACGTTCATCAAATGTAACACAGATACTGTGTTCACTGATAATTGTGGCTGTTTACACTCAATAGCATCTCCACTATCTCCATTTAGTAGTCAATTCACAGTCCAACCCAGCATTGTTCTGATTGCATTATCATCACTGCAAATCACTTGCAATGCTTCCAAAGCTTTAGGAACATTTATACGTAGTAAAGGCTCAATATCTGCATCAATATCTGGCAACCTAACATGTTTCAAATGAGGCCATCTTTGCTGATCTTTACTATATATATTCCCTTTATGCACCAGTATAAGTATGTTCCTGTGTATATGTTTTGGAACGTTCATGAAAGTCATTTTCTTGTATACCAGCCACATCCAATCTTGACACAATGTGGATGTTAACAGCTTTCTCTTGACCCATAATACGTGGGAGAATATCTGCAACTCACTGCAGAATACTGCTGTACTTCCTTGATCTGAGAAAGCATAGGTGGTAACAATTTTGTTGCCTTTTTGACACTTAACTTGCACTGGAACTATTGGTACTGTAGCTTACAGTCACGATCGCCAGCCCCCGTAAGGCGACTTGACACCAGAGTGCTGTCCACAGACACCGATTTTTTTTCTTAGCCTTGTCAGTGTCCTTTTGCTTTTATTCTGTAGAAATGTGAAGTATAGCTGGATGTTTAAAACCACATTTTGTACAGGAAATCTATTTTCTACAATCTTTGCTCATGTGTCCAATACTCAGACTGCCAGAACACATGCCCTTTTCTATCAAGAAGCCTAATTTCTCCTTGTAAAGTCTTTTTTCCAACTAAGGACATGAAACCAATGTGTGTGCCCTCCTCCACAATAAAGACACATTTTGCAGTCTGATCACATTCCTTCTGTTTTGTTCCGAGTTGAATTTTGTTTTGTATTGGAGCTACAACTGTGGCAAAGCTGTTACCTTTAATTCCATCGCTAGTGAGGAAACATCCTATATGTTTCCAAACACTGGGTCTTTCATGATTTTCACTTGTCTCTCAATAACATTAGTGATGTTAATGAATGTAGCTCTTTGACTGCTCCTTTCCTGCAGGTCACAGGCTACAGTTCTCCACTGTCTCTGAGATTGTAAGGCAGTTTCCTTATACTGGTCAACATATTAGCAGGCGTGTTTAGATCATATAAATATTGCATTCTCCGAGGATTTACATTCTTTGCCTCTTCCATTCTAACAGGCTATGAGAGAACTCTTTACATGTATGGAGGAACCACCTTTTGTTAATTTCCGAAATGTTCCTTCAATAAAGTTTTCTATGAGCTGGCAGTTTGTAACAAGTTCTTTTGGAAGACCTTTTGTATATTGCTCCAGAAAATAACGTTGATCAGTGCTATTGTCAGTTTTCCTTTAATCAGCATTCTCAAATGCTTTAATAAATGTATGATATGATATATTTTATTGGACCTCCTCCTCCAGAGTAACATCTTTCACTTTGGCAAAGATGAAACACATTGTTGTATTAAGAATGCAGTGATTTCATTCTCTTTTCTCATGATTTCAAACAGTATTGTGAGGCTCATCTGCAGTTTTATAATGTAGTGAATGCTGATTATGTCCATGTCCTTTTGACTGTATGGGCTCTGAAGGAAAGGGCTGTACTGTAATTTTCTGCCTAAGTTTTGTTCCTGGATCCAGGGGATGATCTTTGATATCAGTTTTTATTAGTGGCCTTTTTTCCAAGCAGGAATTCATTAATCTGAAAACTTTGACTTTGTTCCACTTCCGCTTAGATTGCATTAAGAATTTAGCACATTTAGTTTAGCCATGTGTGCTGCAATTTTCTCATTTAACTCAAGTTGTTTCCTCCTTTTCCACAATAATTTCTTCTCTTCCCCTTGTTGATATTTCTCCTAACAATTTCTGCCTTGCCAACAATGCTGCCAAGTCAGCCTCTGCTTTGAAGACGAGCCGAGGAACAATTAGAAACAGCAGACTTCCTTCCTGTAATAGAAATTTTAGTCCTGGATGCTTTGGATGCTCCACATTGGACACACAATCTTCCAGTTTGTCACCACTTTTGCACTGAAGCTTCTGGTTCAATTAATATGAGCTTTTCATCTGTAGAAAGATCAGTTTGAACAGGTCGTCACTGTGTAATATTCACACACCTTAATTCAGTATTTGTTCAACCTTTTCCTTAAATGTGTTACTGAAATCAAGGATAAGTACAAACCATTAATTTTTTTTATTCTTTTCATCTTCAGGGAGCAAATTAACCAACATATTATGTGACACATTGGCATTTCCACAAAGTTGAGTTAAACTCTCAAAAAGATTTTGTACATGTGAAGTATGTTCCTTTGTTTATGTTAGTAATTTTATTTCTGAAATAAACCCTTTAATTTTATTCACAGTAACTTTGCGTTGCTTTCGAAGACTTTCATTTTTTTTTCAAGGCTTTTGCAGTGAGCGTAATTTCTCTTTTTCCACACTCTCTTTCAGCATTTGCAACATCAGTATTTATTTAACTCATTTTTGTCCTTTTACTTGTTTATCTGTAAGTTTTTTGCGCATTGCATCCATACAGAATCATAAAAACATATTAGTGCTTCAGCAGAGCAGCATCAACTTTAAACAAAGCAGAGATTCTCACTTAGACAACGTGCATGTTGCAATTCAAAGCTAGGACAATGCAATGCATACACTGCGTGATGCACTTTCATCCGGCAATCAATCCAACAATCATTGCCATTAGCCAATGCTGTAAGCCAGGTTTCTTCCATTAATACACAGATTGATGCTCATATCCACGCTTAACTTAATTGCATTTACTCTCCCCAGATCGTGGGGGGGCATTGGGTTGGGATGGAGTAGGCAGCTGGTTCAAATCCCACCCCACCAGGTGTGGCCCCCACCCAGCCACCAAGGGGACACTTGCTGCCGAGCAACCTTGGTGCCAGTCCCGAGCCTGGATAAAAATGGGAGGGTTGCGGCAGGGAGGGCATCCAGCATAATACGCATGCCAAATCAATGTGCTGAACATGTTCCACTCTGGCCACCCCAGAAGGGACAAGCCAAAAGCCACTGACTCTCACCAGATCGTAAGTTTGACTGTGCTTCCTCCTTGAATCTCAATTCTTAGTTCCACCCGCTTTCAGAGATTCGGGGATATATTGCATTGTCTGGTAATATTTACTTTAGAGCCACAGTATTACAGAGTATTCCGTTCCTGACACCACCGCTCAAAAAAGCGCCACTTCTATAAACCTCTATTGGACGAGGCCCAGGCACTTTCAATTGTTGCAACCACTGTTGGCGCACTCTGCCCAGAACCGGCAAAATCAGATTCACTGGGGGAAAGGCATACAACAGAGTTGTGGGACATGGATGTACCAATGCATCCAACACCAGAGGAGCAAAGTTGTCTGCTATGGATAAGAACAGGGGGCAGTGGGCATTCTCCTAGGCTGCAAAAATCTGAGCCACTACTGACAGATGCAGCCTCTACTTCCTTACAAGAAGTCCGCTCCTGGAGAGAAGATCTGCCACTATGTTTGGACAACCTGGAAAGTGAGTGGCTCTGAGTGACAGAAAATGAACACTGCACAATAACATAATATGAGACGGTTTCAAAAGAGCAAGACAGCGAGTAAAACCATGCTGGTTTATATTGGGCACTACTGTCGTGTTGTAGACAGTACAATCTGTCAAAAGACCAGCTGGTTGATGTGAAGCCTGCATTGCTGCAGTGGGCAGACACCCCTCACTGCTGAACTGTCACAGAGAGTACCCACTCACTCAAAAAAGCATCCATTGACACCACCTTAAGAGGGAAAACCCTGCCTGTTGGAGAACACTGGCGGGTTCCTGCCATGGAAGAAGACCTGTCATGCAGGACAGAGTCACCGCCAGGCTCCTGTGGAGGTGGTGTGATACACACAAATGGTGACAACGAACAGAGTGTTGGAATGCTCGTATTTTTAACAGCTCCAAAGTTCCCACAGACATCATAGATGTCATCATGTTCAGTAACTGTAAAAATATTCTGAAGCGCAGTTTGTGTCCTAAATGGAATTGAGCGACGCAGTAATGAAAACCAGCAATTCTGTGCTCCGACAGATGCACTCAGCTGGTGATGAAACAAATCTCCAGACTGAAAAACGCCTCTGTATGAAGGACCACCTGTATTGCTCCTTTGCTCAGAAAAGAGTAGTGTTGTCAAAAACAACTGTGTTTACTATTGGGGGGAATGCAACACCGTTTGGGGCTGGTTCCCTGAAAAGAAGATGGCTGCCTCTTGGGTGGCAATGGGAGAGGGGGAACAGTGACTCCCTGCTGCAACAGCCCCTCCTCCCCCAGGCTTCCAGCTACGTTTTCTTCCTCCAGGTTGCCAAGTCCCTGTGGAGCCCTGGCAGGAGGCCGCTGTTTCATCGGGTGTGAATCTGGACTAGGGAGTAGTGGCGGTCTCTTTGGAGGAACCAACACGATGGTAGCTTTGCAAGGACCAGAGGACTGCTGAGCGACCGTGGTCTTTCCCAGCACCCTTTCCACAAACGTGAATCGTTGTTCCAGGGTTGAGCATGGGAGCTGGTGACAGACTACGCACGACTCGGGTTTCTGATGCAAAGAGAAGCCACATTCCTGAGGACTGGGGTGGGTAGTGGACTTCTTCTTCGTCATCATAGTGGTTACTCCTGTTAGTAAAGCCAAACAACAACCAACACATTAGCGACGTTGCTAGAGTAACAAGGGAAAACACACAGTGCACTTGAAATCAGTGCTCCGTGAGTAGACAACTCACCAACCGAGGCTGTTGTCACTAACGCCAACATTTAAACTAATTTCGAGTCAAGTTCCGACAAGTGAAGGGAGAGCTAACAAGCAGTAGTTAGCTCTCAAAGGCATAACGTGTTCTTAGCGAGGACAAAAATGTAAGAAGAGGAGGAAGAAGGAACAACTTTGGTCACAGAGGTTTATATGGGCAACAGGTTGCCAGCCTTTACAGCATAAAGGTGTCTTCAGCCAGGGCACACAAGGGCATGATGTCCCATACATGTGTTGTACTGAGTGGATTGACTGAAAGGGAACATGATAAATGATAAATAGTTTTCACTTAAATAGCTCCTTTCTGCTTCTGCTACTTATATAGCGCCTGAAGCACTTCACACTGCTTCTCATTCACTCATTCACACTCTCCATCACAAACACTCAAAAACCGATGGGGGACCTGCTGTGCAGATGGCCAACGCTCACTGGGAGCAAGGACTTGATCAAAGACAACCAAGAACTTTGGAAATGGTGGATGACCACTCTACCTCCTGCGCCACAGTTGCCCACAACCTGCTAACGTGTTTTTATATTTTTCCCCCACAAGACAGAATTACTAACCAACTTAGGTTTGTTATTGGCCAACTCCAGCTGTGCCGGTGGTTAATCTCCTTTAAGAGGACATCAAATAAATGTTTTAACCCCTTGAGGTGTAAATTGTCTGTGGCTCAGCATTTTATCGAAAACAAACTAATTTTCTATTAACTAATTTGGCGGCTTCTATTACTTGAGTATTTCCAGTTGAACTGTCAGCTTTTGCTCTTTTATATGTATGTATAACTACAAGAACTTTATAGATGCTAAAAATATAGTTAAGCTGCACAAACTAAATAGACTTGTAGTATGACTATCAAAAAATGTTTTTAGGTCATAAGTTTTCCTTCGGGACTATATTTGATGAGGCCTTAAACCTGGCGGATCCACGCATAGATCCAGGCTGCAGCAGGCACATGCAGACTCATTGGCTGCAGGCAGGCTGACACAGTTTCCCTGCCTCACGCAGCTGTAGCGGCTGCTCGTAGCCTGTTGAGCCAGCAGGTGGTACTCTACTGTTGAATCCGAGCTTCTGGCTGCTCAATAGAGGACAGGAAAGCAAAGACCTCTAAACATCAGGACGACGTTCGAAAGAGATAAGACCAGAAGCAACCGCATCCTAACGAGTATAGAATGGACCCGGACGGGAGCGCGGTCACTTCACTTATCGAGGTCAGCCGCACCGCCTCGTCCGTGTTATGACTCTCCGCTCTCCGCAGAGGTGATCGGCGGACCCCGGTGAGCAGGACGGGACGGTGCTGGGACTGTGCGGGCAGCAGCAGGCAGTGTGGAGCGCTTTGCGGTGAAACCCCCGCCTCCGGAGAATAAAGCATCTTGTAGAGTGGGAGAAAGAAGTGTGAGTGGGACAGAAGGGAAAGCGCCGATGTATTGTTAGATAACAGACTCAACAAGGGTTTACACCGAAATGGGGTAAGCGTGGCTGCCTTTGTGCTGCCTTGATGAAATTAGGCTCAGTGAGAAAATTGACAACAGAAAGTTTGATGTTCATTTGCTGAAACAAGACTTTAAAATGAATGATGATCGGTTTCTGTTCATTTAAACTTCAACTCTATTTTTGTAGAAAAGAAGTCTCTGTCACCTTGTAAGATGTTTGCTCACCACAGAGAAAGGTAAGCGCCTTCTCCACACGAGTTTCAGCATTTATCACCTTACATTTTTTGTCCATATTAAGTTGTGTGTGTGTGTGTGTGTGTGCGCGTGTGTGTGGTAGTTGTGACCTTGGGATGCCACTCCACATACACTTAGAAAGATACCCGTGGTCTTTTTAGTACAAGGGACACAGAAGACATAGGAAATTATCAGTTGTAAAAGACTGAAGGCTTTTTAATGTTAAAATTATGAAATGTGATTGATATAGCATCAGTCCTCTGATGGAATTTGCTCTGCAGCACATCTGGAGCAATGAGCCCGTTTCTTTTTCACCCTTTACAGATTCGGCAGGATCATTTGATATATATGTTAAATTAAGACAGTCATATTCTGTAATGTTTTTCCCTTTGTGTGGCCCTAGAGTTTCTATTTTATTTGATCCATAATTCTTAGTAATGACCCCTCTTAGGATGCTTTTATTGGGCTTTTATTGAAGTAACGAAAAAAGGAGGAAGGAGCAAGGCAGATAGGTGCAAGAAGATTCTGTCAGATTTGTTAAATACGCATGTAATAACCAGGTTACACCATAATTACTTTTTGTTATTAACTTATCTGTGGTAGGACAACTGTGAACTGCCCCTCAACCAGTGAGAGCACAGGACTCAAATTAATAGAAATAACAGCATTTTTATTGAAACAATTTAGAATTTTTCTTTCTAATGTCAAACAGTGAAAGTGAAACAGACTGTGGATGATGTGGATTGTGGTAGGAATTAGTGGGTTTGTTCATCTTGAGGTGCAGTGCTGAACTCAGTGAAATCCCTGTCAGGCTTTGTTGGGCTTAGAGGCCCCCATTAAACCCTGCAGGCCACATCCATCTGCTGAGGATGAAGACTGAGCGACTGAGGTGATTGAGAAGTGATCGACTACTGTAGAATAGAGAACAGACACACACACATGCACAGGAAAAAACACAGCACACATGGACACACATACACAGTTTAATGCCACTAGAGTGTGTCACAACAACAGTTTTCACAGTGAGAAGCAAGTGTTAAAAGATAGACACTGTCCTCTTTTCAGACATTTATTCTTTACTATGTAAAACACCTGCCTCCACCGTGAAGGGTTCTCGGTTTGATTCCTGTTCAGTCATGACTGTCTGTGAAGGGATGGAGACACATTGCGCTTCAATATGTATCCTGTTAGTTGTTCATTTTTACTGACCTTGTTGGTTGTAATGTGGGCCTCCATACTCATTTATCATTTAATTTTAAAAGATATTAAAGAGCCACAACTTCATATCTACAGATTCCAGCTTTTCAGATTCAGAGGTTTGCTGCTTTTTTTTCTTATATGATAAGACGCTGAATGTCTTGGTTTGTTAAT
Source organism: Channa argus (assembly GCF_033026475.1). Taxonomy (NCBI): domain Eukaryota; kingdom Metazoa; phylum Chordata; class Actinopteri; order Anabantiformes; family Channidae; genus Channa; species Channa argus. Next base: position 7,881,661 of record NC_090210.1, on the reverse strand, counting down.
CCTTTTCATATCTAATAAAAAGGATATTAGGATTATATATAGGATTATATTTTAATTTCCTTGAATAATAAATTGTATTGCGTAAAAATGCTACGTAAGCAACACTTCAGATCAGATTCGTCTAACGTCACATAACACTAGAAAGCCAGAGTAAAAATCCAACTTCCTTTTTCAGTCAGGCTGCAATCATCCCCCTGTGTTGTCCCAGTACAGCTCTCAAATCAGTGCATCAGTGGTTGGGGGAAACTGAACAGCGGCTCCACTGACAACAGGAGGGATTATTGTGAGATGAGAAGACTTATGTGGGAGTTATTACCTACTATTAATTTTAACATCTTCACTTCTATGTATGTACAAGTCCTTAGAGTATTTCTTTTTATCCATGTCTCCCACTGTGAGAAACACACAGACCATTACTGGATTTGTGTGTCGCTAATGGGGTCAGATAAAAATGTTCAAAAATAATACCTTTCTACGGGGAAAAGCCACTGGAATTTACAAAACTGCATAGAATAAAACATGTCCTGGTTTTCACCATTTTATACTTTTGAGCAAATATATTTGTTTGATGGGAAGGCAGTGTTATAGTTAATCCAGTCAGCTTTTCTTCGTTTGCTTTTCTTTTTGTTTTGTCATCACGGTGATCTCGATCTGTGATCATTGATTTTAGCAGGCTTAAGTTGCACATGTGGTTTTTAACTCTGTTAGATCAGTGTATGGTATAAAACACAAACACAAACACAAACTACTGTATGTAGGCTTAAAACAAGAAAAACTCAGTAGCAGGCTTCTCGTTTATACCACATGCCAGTGGCTTAACCGCTACCCAACATTTATGACATTGCTTTGACGTATTTACCTCGTATCCAGGATACATCTCTGCGAACTCTGCTTCGAACAGATCGGAGGGTGGAGGGTGAACGACTCAGGAGAGGGTTCATAGAGTTTTAGTCAACATTCCCAGTGAATGATGCAGGAAAAAGCAGGAGCACGCCTAACAATGACTCCACCTGTCTGTGAATGGCCGAAGACAGACTGAGGTGTCCTGTTATAAAAAAACAGCCAAGGATTTACTTTTTAAAGAAAAAACACAGGATTCAGGACCATGTTTTTAAGGGTTGAGATAGTCAGCACAAAAAGCTTTTTCCATTCTTTGTAACATTTGTAAATATCCATAACTACTTACTCCCTGTTCTACATAAAATTCAGCTAGTTTGAAATCATTGTTATGGGGTCTGCAGCCTGTTGAGGGATTTGCACTTTGACGTTTCCAAGGAAAATGTTTTTGTTATATATCCTCATCATCCCTGTGTATCCACCTTCAGGGAGCAGCCGATCTTCAGCGCCCGGGCACATGTTTTCCAGATCGACCCTGCCACCAAGCGGAACTGGATCCCTGCCAGCAAGCATGCTGTCACCGTGTCCTTCTTCTATGATGCCAACCGTAACGTCTACCGCATCATTAGCGTGGGTGGGACCAAGGTGAGGCACTGGCTTTTTGAGGCATAAAAAAATTTAAAAAAGTAAATTAAACAAGAAACAAATAATATAATGTATGAAGTGATCAGCGTGTAACTCCTGTACATCCTTCATAATTTCTGTGATAGGGATTTTTATACTGTGTTACTGTTTGATGTTCAGTGATGCTGGTGGACTTAAAATTAAAAGAGGCTTTTCAGGCACAGAGCAGACCAAGTAGGACAAACGGCATCTTCACAGTGGGGTTCCTCTTCACCAATCACACTTCTGCCAGAACGTCTGACGTTAAGAATCTAAACAAAACCATCATGGCCATCAACAAATTAGTAGCCAGAGTGACTTTCTTGCAGGCCAGTGTGCTTAGATTATGAGGTGAGGACACATCAAGCACTGGGGCAGAACAGGGGTCTATCTGATCTCTTCTTAGCACCTCTGGTCTGACCCACATTTCGGCCTACCAGAAAGCAGTGCAGGGTGCCAGTTGGTCGCTCAGCAGCCCAATCCTGCCAGGACTGGTGTCTGGCTCTAGAATAATCTTCACTGCTGCTCCCGCGTTCCAGCATGTTATGTCAAAGAAGTCACCGCAGAAATGCAGAGTGTAGCGTTCATGTAATCTTTTGTTGGATCGGAAAGGATGAGGAAATATCTTCATCCTAAGCTGCCATTTCCCTGCAATTCTGGGATTTAAAATCAGTTCCATTATTGTAACCCTGGAGGTGACGTAAAAAGGTTTATAAATAGATCTGCTTTAATATCTTTTTTCTTGTACGTACGGGGAAAGAGGTGGCTTTGGCCACTTCCCTGAGAATAAGGTGATGAACCTTTGTGCTGTGTTTATGTATCATTACAGCTGCCTGTCTCTTTGACAGATTTAAATTTGCTCCTGCTCTGAATTTAATTTGAACACTTGAAGCTTGTGATGTGCTAGAGCTGATTGTTCGGACTCCCGTTGGATAATGTTTCACAAACAGATGTTTTCCTGTACTTTTTCCTTCTTTTTCTTTTTTTTTTTTACCATTGTTCAAAACGTTTAAAACAAAACTAAAATATTTGTTCATCTCAGTGTTTGCATGTAGATTTAATTTTTAGTTAATATACAAATTTTGTGTTACAGTGTCAGAAATAAAGAGTAGAGAAGAGAACTAGTCTGGTCTACTAGTCTAGGACTAGCATATACTATCATATATTTTGTTAAAGATTTTCTCTAGTGTTAATATTTTTAATGGACTTACATTGTGATGAAAGAACAATAAAAACACAATGCCCTCCTGTAATATCCCCAAATAACACATTTATCTTTCCTTTAAGTCCCCCATTAGCCAAAACAAAGGTTACACATCCATCACTCGTTGACTCCACTCTTTTCCTCATGATTATTTTCTCATGTGTTTAAAAAAATGAATGCAGGTTCACTTTTGTTTTCTATATTCACGTGTTTGCTGCCGAACTTCATCTACTACAAGCTTTTTTTCTTCTTCGCACGTTTTAAATGTATAGGAATGATCACTTTTTTCACCCTCTGCGTTTGCAGGCAATTATCAACTGCACTGTTACACCCAGCATGACATTTACCAAGACATCACAAAAGTTTGGTCAGTGGGCTGATAGCAGGGCCAACACTGTCTATGGTCTGGGTTTTGCTACCGAGCAACAGCTGCATCAGGTAAATTATAACAACTGAATTTGCTGTAGTCACATGTCATAGAAAACGTATTGTTGTAATCGTGTGCTCGTGTAACTTGCCCCCATGTCTCACCTGCATCAGAGGATTAAAAACCAACTACCTAACAGTGATTAAAGCACTGAAAATGACTCTACGCACGCACGTTTCCTAAGATTAAGCAGTGCTGTGATTAATACTTCATTACCTGAAACAGTTTAACACTTGTCCTCTCTTGAAAAGTTCTCAGAGAAGTTTAAGGAGGTGAAAGATGCAGCACGTCTGGCACGAGAAAAGTCACAAGATAAAGAACTGGCCAACACAGCTCTTAACATCGCTGCTCCACAGGTGAGCTCCTTTAAAGAAACAAAGTGTGAAAGTGGAGCAAGTCTCTGCAGATATCAGACAGAAGGTGTAAATGTGAAAACTTTGTCATGGTCCACAAAAATATCCAGTTATTCATTTTTGGCATTTTAGGATTGAGGAGACACTGTGGGCACAGGCCAAGGTCAGATGAATGGACCTGTGTTACTTAGCAGCAGCTCAGCCACTAGACAGATCATCTGTGTGCTGCTTAAAGATGGTAGATGGAGAGAAAAAGGAAAGACAGATGAGCTGGGTCACCCGTCTCAGAGGGAAGTGAGAGTTAGGAAAAGTAGGGCGATGGTAAAATTATCCCATGCCGCTCAGCAGTGCACCTCATCCGCATTTTCTACCCACTGCTACTGAGAAGCTTCTGTCTCAAACAGTGTAATGATGAAAATGTAGTCAGCTCAGGCCTCGTTTGATCAATGGAGAATAATTACCTATCAGTTACATTTGCTTAGTCATGAGGAATTCCTTTTAATTGTGCGGCTGAGCAGATTCCAAGTGATGTCTCTCACTCTTTATCGATTTAATGAACATGCTGGTGGAGCCAAATCTGCAGAAAATTGCCATCTGTAACGCTGCATAACTGATGACACAGCTAAGCAGGACTGTGATTGTGATGTTTTGAAAAGGACAAAATGGATAGTAGTTGTGTTGTTGACTTTTCTTTTTCTGTCTTTCTGCCTGATGGATTAAAGTTCTCACAGGTGAGTCTTTTGTTGTTGTTTAATCTTCTTCGTCTCAAAAAGCCAATTCTAATTTGGTACCACACAAAACCAAAACAGTCTCTGGGAACAAATTAAAACAGACCCAACAGAGAATGTTTGCAAAAAAACTCTCTGTCCCTGAATTATGAATTCATATATGCAAACATTTATGCATGTACCTGCTGGTGCTGATGACACCAAAACTCAATTATACAGCCCACATCCCAAAGGGGCCATCAAGGCCGCCAAGGAAACAGACACTTATTGTCTTATTAACATATCATACCTTTAGTTCATTTATATGTTTTAAACTAAACATTCAATCAACATTCAGTTTGCTCTTGAGGTTCCGTTTTGTTATTATGCTGTGTGTTATTAGGAGAGTGCAATTACTGATGTGTTTGTCAGGACCTCTCCGATGAACTCCAGTCTCCACCGGTGATGTGTGTGAATGGGCCTGAGGACAAGCTGTTCCGCAGCCAGAGCGCGGACATCACGCTGTCTTCTGAGAAGGAGCGCATTAAAAAGATGCTCTCTGAAGGGTAAATGAGTCTGTATGCACACACAAACACACACAGCAAGTGGAAACAAAGAGACCACAACGGTCTCACCTTTTGTTCACAGTTAGTAGAAATGCTCTCTTTGTCTAGGCATTAAGAATTTAGCTTTGTTTAGGTGATTGTGTGCTTAATTGTTCTGTTTGGTTACTTGGTGATGACTGATTTACTATCGGCACTGGAAATGGTGTTTTACACAGTAATTTCATTAATGGACTTAACATTTTGGGAAATTCGTGAAAAAATAAAAGCGAGCTAAACACGAAGTTGTGGTTTTTACAGCTTTATTTAACCCAAGCTGATTACAGGGTGGTAACAATCTTCTTATTTCAGGAAAGTGAAAACAATTATTTCCCAAAATTGTGACTTATGTATTTAAAAAATTAGGTACACATTACACTGCCATGCCTCTACTAGCAGGGCGACTAGCTGGAACTTAAATGTAATGATATTACAGTATTTTGTCTCAGTTATTTAAGAAAAGTGTAGATCAGATAGCTGAGTCAGAAACTGATTCTTTGTCAAGGTGGTGAGACATATACAACATTATTGCAGTTTAACGCCATGTAATGTTAGTAGTTGTGTATTCAATTCTGTAGCAGCAGTCCTAAGTGTGTGTGATAGTGTTCTGCTCCTAATACAGTTGTGTCCCGGTAGTCCACCAGGTGGGCTCAGGTTCAGGTAAACAGTAACACATTTCGACTGGTAAACTGATTTATGACACATCATCAGTATTCACTGCATCTGTTACCCTAAACCAGAACGGGTTAATGCATTACCTGTAATGTCCACTTTCTCTCCTACGTATTAACAGTGACTTTATTTCTGGGTCAATTACAGTTTGATGTCATTCGATTTGTGAAGCTGTCTAGAAAATGACGAGGCCGTATTGACTCATATATTATAAAATAAGACCTATAAACATCCTGTCACTCCTTTGAGCCACACACAATGCTTGAACATCCCACAGTCCAATTATTTATAACAGAAAGCTGCTCCTGAATGGTTGCCATAGTAAACTGTTGCCATGGGACAACCTTCACAGGCGTATGACAGAGGGAAGGCAAAGCATAAAAGATTGATTGTACACAATTGACATTTATATTGTTTGCTGATCTAATGTAGGTAGCTGTTCCCATACACTGGGAAGAGACGTGTGTCAGTGTTAGGGGTAAAATTCTAAAAACCAACAAAAAGAAACTTTGGTGCTCACATTTGTGGCAGTCATCATGTGAACATGTCCACTTCTTGTTCTCTGATGTTTGGTTTTGATTATGCACATTAATTAGGGAAATGTCAGTACTCATTTAAAAAAAAAAAAGGTCTGAGTATTACATCCAGCATTTTGATAAAGACTTTAAATAGTCAGTAGTGGTTATAAGACATGTGAAATGACCTTGATGGATATAAAAAAACAAGTTTGCAAATTTTACCAACATCATTCTTCTCCTGACCTGTATTTCCAGTACTGTAAAACCTGTGTTGATATGTCACTAAGTACATATTTGTACACTACCAACAGAGTAGTAACAGATAAATGTTACACAGTAAAGGTCATTTTGACCTTTAAAAACATTTCTAAAGCCCATGAAGTATATGTTGGGTAGTTTTTCATCACATTACATGATATTTATCAGCAGCAGATTAAATTTTACCAAATTACAATGCAGATATTTAACTCCGAGCAATTAGGTCTGGTAGTGAGCAGCAGGAACAGATGCAGAAGTTGCAGGACCAAATCACAGTCTACCCACCAGGAGTGTCCCTGAGCGAGACACTAGATTGTTGTACAGTGTCACACTGATTGTAGCATGTAATGCTTGTCGTTGGTTTTGTGAATGTGTTTTTCAGGTCTATCTGTGAGATGAACCTGGAAACTGAGTTCTTCACTCTGCAGGACAGCAACGCCAAGTTGGTGGCAGCTCTGCACGAAGCTAATGCAAACGTGGAGCAGTGGAAGAAACAGCTGGCAGCGTATCAGGAGGAGACCGAGAGGCTGCGAGAACATGTGAGTCTTAACGCTCAGGCACAGGGGGTATGTTAAAGTTTAGGTAACAATTTCATTAGTGTAAATGGGGAATGAAAATTTATATTTGACTAAAGACCAGTCCATAGAATACCTGCTAATTTTCCAATGCATGCTGGGATAGTCTCTAGCTGTGAAGCTCTGCTACAGAACCAGACACTTTATAGACATAGCTGAAGAAAAGCTTTGCTTAAAAGAAAGCAAGGGGACACTGACACAGCTCTATCAGCCTGTGTAGTCGTTCGCTTTGATTTGGTCGTCATTCTCATCAGATATAAAAGAGTAAGAGGTCGTCAGGCTGGTAACATGCCTGGTAACTTGTGCTGCAGGTATTTTCTGGTAGAGCTCAGCTTGTTCGCTGCACACGTGTTAATCTCACATTTCACCACATGGGCGTTTGGCATAAATACTCGGAGCCTCATGAGGGTTTTAAGCTTGAATTACCTTTCGGGTTCGAGTGGATGCAGATGTCTGAGCCCTCACTACCTCCTCACATCAAGTAAAGATATTTTCACATTTGCTGGAAGCTCATTCCCTTTCCATTTTACTGGGGCTTTACAGAATCGATTGCTACTCCAGCCATCGTCTTGATTTCACTAAGAAAGAATTTTCACCATTTTGGTCCAAATTGATTCAGACAAGTGAGAAGCCTTTAGATCAAGTTCTTGTTGCCTCTATCTAAGAAAGGGGACCAGGTGGCTGAAAATGGTTCACGTCTCTGGGGTGGTGCAAGAGGGAGAGAGGTTTGTAGGGCAGCAATATCCTACTTTCAATGCCCCAGTTAGGAAAAAATGAAAAATCACCAGAGGGAGGTGGCATCCGCCCCTTTTCGCTTTTTTTCTTACTACTTTCTACCTTCTTCTTACTGTTTTATTATAAATGATTGAAAATAAAACTTAAAATAATACAAAAAATTTAAAATATTGACGGTGCATGTTATGTCTTTCTTTATGCGGTTGCTGTGTGTGTGTGTGTTGTAAGGTGGCAGAACTGGAGGCCCATGGAGGCCAAGGCCCCAGTGACCTGCTGAAGGATGAGCTGACTCAATCCCTGGAGGAGCTGGAGGCCCTGCTGAAGGCCAAAGATGAGGTTGGTACTTGTGTTTTATTTAATCATCAGCTGGAGTCAAAGGCAGAATGCTGCAATGTTCATATTATCTGTTGTTGCATAAATCAACTACTCAAACTCAGGTTTTTCTTTTTTAGGAAATCCACATTTTGCAAAGCAAAAAAGCAGACTACCAAGAGATGGAGCATGATAGGGATGAAGCCATACACAGACTGCGGGTAGTGTGATTGTTATGGCTAAGTGGTATAATTAGCACTTACTGAAGGTTGTCAACCATATTAGTATTATCATAAGTACATTTTCTTTGCTTGTCTATGTCCTTCAAAACAAATGAAATCAAATTTTATTTATATAGCCCAATACACTGAATATAGCTCTTTACAATCTGTTCTACACGTGACTTCCTCTGTCCTTGGACCCACTCAGTCCTTTGATTCCTTGTCTCTTTAGGAGATGGAAATGCGAAATTCAGAGTTGGAGCGGCGCATCCAGAACACAGAGCAGAACCTGAGTAACACTCTGGAGGACCGGGATCGCATGGACAATGAGATCCAGAGGGCCATAGAAATTCTGGACATCAAGATTTTTGACCTAAATGACCTGCGCCAGAGTTTGCTCAAACTCATCGAAAAATAAGAAGTTTCACAATCCACGGTAGGCGATGGATGGGGAGAGACCATGACAGTGGGTATAAAACAAAACAAGATGGAGCTAGTCCCTGTCCTCTTCAAGTACAAGAACCACCTTGGCTGCAGAAGGGTTACTCCATATCTGTGTTGCAGCAAGTGGCTGTGCTGTACTTAACAACATGCTGTAGGTGTTGGCCTGAGCAGCAGCACATACAGCTCATGGTAATGCTTGTCCAGTCTAATGTAATGCTTCATGTTGCTTTAAAGGGTAACACTCAATGCAATAAACCAACTTTAAGGTAAGTGCTTAAAAGTGCTTGACATTTAATATTGAGAACTGGTGCTTGTAGTTTTTCATGAGTCACTTTTCTAAAGAAAAAACAGCAGGTAATGCAGTGTCAATATCAATTAGAGGCCTTGTTTTTGTCATCTGACAGGTTATATTAAAACATTTTCACAACAAATTTAGTCCATGCATTAAGGGAAAGGAGCAGCAAAATTAAATGCAAATAAAAACTGCACCATACACCACTACTATTAAGAAATATGCCCATTTAATGACCATTTAATTCAGCAATAATAACATAATTATTGCTGAATTAGCAGCGATTAAAGTTTAATAATAGCAGAGGTTAACCTGTCGATAGTTTTTTAGTTTCTCATGTATAATGTAGTAGGTACAGTATAATGAAGAGTGGATAAATAAACAGTGGCATATGTTCAAGGTCAGTGAAATACTTAAGTATTTGATATTACTCTAACAGCACTTAAGATAGATCTGAAAATTGACACCAAAGATCAAATGTTAGGAGCAGAGTCACTGATAAGATCTTTCAGTAGCTTGTCTATGATCACATTTCCATTTAGGCTTATAAGGAACCTTTAAATCTAAAATAAGTTCTAGTAATTCTTAAGTACATGTTAAGAGTGAGGATACATTATGCTTTTAAATAAGGGTAAAAAGATGTTTTTCCACACGACTTAAATCAATACTGCTACAATAATTAATAGGTAACCATAAGTAAACATCCCTTAGTCTTACATATAAGTTTAACATTTAGACTGGCCCCAGGCTGATCTCCTAACAAACCGCTACCTTAGTCGGTTATTTACGATAGCTTCACATACTGAAAAACATGATCCTCTGATTTGTGTGGTGCATTTCAGGAAATGTAGCAGACATTTTCTGCCTTTATTTCGGCACATTATTTTTGGCTGTGGACAAGAGTGAATGCCATAGGCCTTGAGAGTGTGGCTGTTCTTCGTGAACCTTTAACTTAATTTTAAAAAATAGTCTAACAGCTGTATTGTTTAATTACATTAATAATTAATATTTGTTTTTTTTTTTCAGGCCTTTACCACTCTATTTTAACATGTTTGTGAACTTTGAGCAGTTGTCATGGGAGTTTGGAAATAAAAGCAAAGAATACAGTCACCCTGAAGGACACAGTCCCGTCAATGTACTTTTTTGTGTTTTCTGACTCAAAAACAAATATTAATCCAAATAGTTTCAGCAACTTCACGAAATTAATATATAATAACCTTTAAAAAACATTTAGCATTATTTTACCAAACTATAACAATTAAAAAAACAAAATGCAGCACTACTTAAATCCATTTATTGAACACATACTTTTGCTATTGTTTAAAGACAATGTGGGTAATGACATTTGCAGCGAAAGGTTACAGAGGTGTACGTTGGTGGTTTGATCCCTGCAACAGGAGAATAGAACAGGACACTCCCACAGTCTTACAGGTTGGGTCTCAGTAAAACTTATTATCACACATACGATAAATACAAACTCTAAACACCTTAGTGGCTCTCAATGCTGTAGACACAGTGAAACATTAGGTTTACATTTGTTTATATGTATCATATTCATATACATTTATATGTTTAAACATTTTTTGGGGGGGGCATGCAGTGATTTCTACTACAGAAAGTAGTGCAGCCTGAGGGCCTGAAGATCAAGAATACTGGTGTATGGCCTTGTTATTGTGTACATAGATTCCTCTAGAGTTTCTGAATGTTTTAATTAGATTTTCTGTTGTATATGATGAAATACTCAAATTCTTTTTCATTTTGAGAAACCATCTCAAGGTTGTTGAACACCTTTTTTTTTTTTTACATTACAAGCTTTTCCATTTTTTTTCCTTCTGACCCACTTTATTGAGATATGGTACTGGTATCAAAATCAAAATGAGCAGATATATTTAAAAATAATTCCCAGTCAGTTTTAATTTATATGTTGACTTTGTAGTATTTGCAATAATTTCATTTTGTTTTAATTTACATTTTAAACAATGTCCCAACTTTTCTCGAAATAAAATTTATAAATAGTTAAAAATAATCAGGATATTAACAAGAAAAAAAAAGCTGGAGACGACAATAACTCTCCCAGCACTGTGGATGTTATAGTCCAAATTGTAATTACTAGCTTCCGTATTTGTACACACACATAAAAGTAAAAATCTAGATTATTGTGCAGAAAGTTAATAAACATTCCTTACACTATTCAATATTAGGTAAAACACGCATCTGATCCACCAACTACTGTGCTTACAAAGGGAGTGTTCTATTCTATCTGCTGCGCACATAACACGGTGGCAGGTGCTGACATTTCGGTTTTATTGGTGGAGTTCATCGTGTATATGCAGAAAGTAAAGAGGGTATGTTCCGAATTGTGTAGCACGGCATAAATGAAACGAGGAATTTATAAAAGTTATATTCACAAAGAAAATAAATGTTCATCGTCCCTGGGTGGGCTCGAACCACCAACCTTTCGGTTAACAGCCGAACGCGCTAACCGATTGCGCCACAGAGACAACGTTATACATTTCCCCCACGGTAATAGTTTTATATGCTGAGAAAATGCATAGTTGTGCCATAACTAAACTTGTAAGTATTGATGTTTTATCTGATCTTTAAAACACGAAAGCAATCGAGACCCAGGCGTTTAGCTGATCACAAAACCCACTGAAATGGTGCCGAGGGTAGTGTTGTTAACTACTAGTTAACCAATGTTAAACTTGATTAAACACCTAGCTAGACGGGTCAAATGCAGCTGAAGCTAGCATTAGTGTTACCATAGTGATCTGATGCGCTGCGACACCTCCACACACCTCGAATTTAATGCTAAATTAGTTCATTAAGTAGTTTAGTTAACTTAAAAACAGAGTAAATCCCATCGTTTTCTACTCCAATATATTATTTAACTAGCCAACGATGTTGAGACATCAAAAAGATATTCAAGGCTAAAGTTAGCAATAAACCAGATAAATAATTGCAAAGGCTACAGGTTAGAACGGACAAAAAGCAAAACTGAAATTTCCCAACAATCTGCGCCGCTAGAGGGCGCTGTCGTACAGAAGAAGTAGTACAGCAACTCTATCTGTGATGTAGGCATATTTAATAAAAAAAAAAAAACTGAGTTTCACCTCAGTGGACAGTGGACAAAATATAAATTGTAAAATACAGAAATCGATATAAAACTATAGCTTGCAAGTATTTCATATAAACTAACACAAACCTTTCTAATAATGGACTGTGCAAGAGTGGTGAAAGAAACAATTCAATTCTACAGAATCACAGTATAAACAATTTTATTGCCCAAAATCAAGAGGCTCACATAGAAAGAGTAAAATGGAAATGTCAACAACATGTTATGCAACAACTTTATTATAATTCTACTCTTAAATGTCTATTATGTGCTTAAAGAAAAGGTTCACAGTGTAGGCTACAATGAATATCAGTGGATACTGTACACATCTATTATGACCTGATTTATTTCACACAGTATCATACACTCACTGGCCACTTTATTAGGTACACCTTGTACAACCTAATACAATCCAATACAGTAGCTCTCCCATGATATCTACTTGTTTACAATGTTATAATTTCTCAATTTTGAAGTTAAAACTGTCAGAAAGGTGATAATTCTACTCTCCACCATATTCATTTTAGCCAACATTTTAGAAGCACCTCATTTTATAATGCAGTACAGTACGACTCCACTAAAAACTTCAAACTCAATAATAAACATAGACATTTTTGAACAGTTTCAACTTAAAAACTGACAAATTATAACAATGTAAAAGTAGAATTCATGGAAGAGCTGCTGTATTGGAATGCATTAGATTCTAAAGGTGTACCTTGTAAAGTGGCCAGTACGTATATGTATTTATAGAAAAATTTTATCATTTTGGCACTATAATACATCTGTCTGCCCCAGTAGCCTAATGCACTGGCCTGGGGTTCAGTCCCATCTGGAGTGTGGAACAGAGTGGCACAGCTGAAGCGTGAGCCTACAACTGAGAGATCAACGGATCAAAAGCATCCGTTTATAAGGGTTAACAACTCTCAAAAATGTCTGCTTGTTTAATTCCACTCCTAATTAAAAGTGTTCATCAGTACAGGGCCATATTGACCTATAATGTAGTGATGAACCCTGTCTGTCTTTTATCTTTCATATGTAAACTGTATGGTGGTTTTAATCTTGCATTAGCAAAACCAGGATGAAATGTACTAAATTTGAGACTTTACTGAGCCTTACGCATTCTGTCAGATACAGAGGCCCTTTGATTGCTGAAGCTATTTAGGACACATGTGTTGGTCAGCATAGAGAGCTTGGAGTTCAGGGTATCTTTACTTCTCTCCCAACAGTAATCTCCATGATCTGCATTTTCTTCTCCTCCTTTATCTTCCTCTTCCTCTTCAATCTCACTCTCTTCATCACTGCGTTCATCTTTTTCCAGCTGAGGGCAAAAGTACATATAATGTTTAACATGCATGACAAAGCTAAAAAAATAATCTAAGTGAAGTTGCTGGATCAAAATTAGTCTTCCTATTACAATTCTCACCTTGCCTTTCAGGAACTTATAGACCATCCGTAAAATTAAGCCAGCCCAAAAGATGTGAAGAGCCTGCAGCACCATCAGCAATATGTTAAAAAAGTAGTAGCCAACAAAAGGCTCAAAGACCTCCATGGACAGTGCCAGGGTAGTATGGATGATTCTGTAAGTAATCAAATAATTAGTCATGGTTTGAGTTTTTAAAAAAATCCCATGTTCCTGAGACTTAAAAATTGGTTCAATGAGTAATTTTACAGTTGAAGAGAAAAACCTACTTGCTCGGAAAAATCACCAGTCGAGTCACAAGGAAGACCACAGCAAACACAACAAAAAGTGCGTCACACGTTTTCTTCCATCCAGTGCCATAGTTGAACATCTTGGCAGACTGCAAAAATACAAATGATTGACCACTGATGACAGGGTATTAGGAAAAACAGATACACAGGAAAATGTGTCTTCAACAGGGGTAAAATAATCAACAGCATGTGTGTTTAACACAATCTCAGTTATATGATGTCAATGAGTCTGTGTCATAAGCCGAACTTTAGTACAGAAGAGGGCTACATATTCACATATATTCACGTTGTTATCGTGTGCAGATTAAAGTTAGCTCCGACTGCTAACGTGCTTATAGCTATTTGGGCTCATTCACAGGGTCTGCCTGAGGAAGGGAGGTCAATTTTCCTGGAGGTTACTACGATATCTCAGAGATCTCAGACTAGATACCAGTTTTCTTGGAACAACACACTATGAACTATGGCTCAAAAAGCCTGAATAGATGAAACAAGACACCAAAGCTTAAAGTTTTGCTTTGTATCCAACAACAGTTACATTACAACCACATGTTACCTCTAGCAAGATGTCAGAAGAATCATGAAGCAGCATGACCAAGGTGCCTATACGAATGTAGTTGGCACAGTAGGAGAAGATGAGTAGGAAGATGGTGGCCAAATGGTGGATCACCTGTTCTTTAAAATCCTGACAAAAACATATGTACTGTAGAACATCTCCCCAATAAAACAGATTGGCCTTGTAGTTATTTATTACCAGTGTATTATGGTATTATTTTATTGTTTTATTAAAGCAGAAGTGAAATTACTGCAAGCCATAAAATATAAAATATGACTACATTGAAGCAAATGTTGTGTGAGTACTTCTTAATACAGCTGTGTTAGATTTATAAGTACTGAGATCGTCACCTTCCTCTTAATGTCCACAGAAATCCTCAACAGCAGAGAGCCATAAAAACCCAACTCCAGCATGTAGTACCAGTAATGAGCTCGTTCCATGGCCTGTGGAGGAAATATTGTGTCCGAATTCACCCCTACTCTTCACTACGTCATTCACTATTCCCTAGATAATGTACACTAAGTAGTTCACTGAGCAGTGAGGAGTTAACTGACATTTCAGAAATGTACTAACCATTGTCAATTTGCATCATCGCTAGCAGTTGTTTGAGCTGCTTTTCTGCACTATATTTATCACTAGTGGATAGATTTAGACATTCAGACACTAATCCTAAATGGCCAACATACTATATGGTGAACTAAGTGTTGAGTAGAGGGTGATTTCGGACAAAGCTCAAAAGTATTGATTAGGACCAATAGTCTATCGATGGACTACATAATTTCAGTCAAGATTCTCATAAAAAGGACATATGGGTAGGTCAGAATATAGGCCAGAGTTAAAACGGTTTGTCAGAAGACAGATTACTTGATGTTATAATCTGCTATTTGTTTATTATCAAACAGGCCAACAAGTCATTGGTTGTAGCATCTCATATATGAATATTTCATAATCTTTTATCAAAATAAACTGAATATCTTTATGTTTTTGGTCGGACAAAACAACCAAGAAAGTGCTGGTATTTACACAAACACTAGCATCTCTATCCACAGATTAATCATAGATTAGGATTACTGGGCCCATAATCCAGAAGTCAATACATTGAAAGCATCCTCTGCGAAATGCAAAACCAAACCAATCATGTACAGTCATGATACTCATAGTGTAATACATACATCTAACCATTATCTTTACAGCTTATCATAATCAGGGTCCAGGGGGCTGGAGCCTATCCCAGCTGTCACTGGGCAAGAGGTCTAGTCCACCTTGGACAAGTCAACAGTTTATCTCAGGGCCAACACAGAGAGAGACACAGACAGACCACCACTCACACCTATGGGTAACTTAGAGTCACCAATTAACCTAACATGCATATCTTTGGACTATTGGAGGCAACCTACACAAAAGCATATAGGACATGCAGTGCTAACCACTCTACCACCATGCTGCCCACAAATAAACCTGAAAAAATAGGATCATTCATAACCATACATTCCTGACTCCTTTAGATTCATTGTTCTTCAACATGAATGAGAAACAGATTAGTTCACTACATTGTGGTTACTGGACATTAGTAAGCCTGTCTATACACAGGGTACAACTGCCACGTAAAACACAAGGCTTTCCTCGTTGTTGGGGCTACATGTGTATGAATGTAGTTTTGTTTTACCTTCTTTAACTGTCCTGACCAAAAAAGCAAAACATGAAAACTGAAAACTATTTACACTGGGCAATTTCAGCAAGGTGCTGTAGGCAATGTTTTCACCTGTATTGGATACCCCCTCCAACACTCCCTGAGGTGCCAGAACCAAGGTCTCTGTAGAGAAAGGAAAAGATTAAAAAGAAACCATTAGAGCCAGGTAGGACAGCCAAGTTATGGATTATATGTAGTTTTGATTCATATTAAAGTTGTGTTTTAGCAGCATTAGTGGCATTTTGTAAAACTTTTAAAACTCATACTTACATCAATCAAGCAGGTCAATCCTGCCATAAAAGCTAGGAGGTAGAAAAAGAATCTCCAACTGCAAAATACTTTAGATCAGAAATCTGAACACTGAAACAGATGCCTCAAAGTAAACAAAGCTTTTACAGTGGTAACTCTTGCAAAACTATTCAAGTTTATTTTCCAAAACCATGTTTAAGTAGTTGGTGAAGCAAGTGTTCTTAAGAGATGTCATGTGTGAAGTTAACAATGAAAGGGATGTGGAGAGAAATCACTTACGCAGCTTCCCCAAACTTCTTGGATTGACAGGGCCTGTCCTGGTTCCTGCGAAGTCTGAACCAGACCTCAATCTGCCTCTGGGTTTTGCCGCACAGCGATATCAAACCAGCAATTTCACTCTGAAACAAAAACAGTGGAATTGAAAAACAGATAACATGGGCGAAGAGCAGTGTAGCAGGTGTAGAAGAGGAAATAAAAAGATAGAGGTGGAGGACAATATTCCCAGAGTACTGTTTTAGGAAAACGATGTCTTTGTCTCAGATTTTCAAAATATGTCACACATGTCATTTGGTGACCCAAAACTTTATTGAATTCACTGTGTCAAACAAAAGGAAAACACAAGCTGAGTCATCACTTTCATAAAGATTAACAGCTACAGAAAACTCATTAACATCTGTTTGTCTAATCCCACTCAAATAAAAGTGCAGATCATCAGTACAGTCCTGTCACCATTATTGACCTGTAATACAGAGAGTGATGAACAATGTCTGTTGGCTGCCGAGGCCCCT
Source organism: Channa argus (assembly GCF_033026475.1). NCBI lineage: Eukaryota > Metazoa > Chordata > Actinopteri > Anabantiformes > Channidae > Channa > Channa argus. The sequence goes on along the minus strand of NC_090210.1, from coordinate 7,864,736 downwards.
GCGCTCAGTGAAGTTTGACTTGAGAAAGAACAACACACAGGAATGAATCAAGAACATTTTCTTATGAAATCTCTTTTTTTAAAGTATGTCAACAGGCCATCTCAAAAAGTGCAGGTGCAGAGTGCAGCAGGTTTTGTTATCTGTAGTAAAATTACACAGATGGAGTCATTACACAATGGACAATACAGTATAAAACTCAGCTATCACTATCCCAAGGAGATTTTATTAGATAACAAACTCTACCACTCTACCTGGATCTTGAGGGAATAGCCTGTTGAAGTGCAGTAAAAAAGTGATTTTTTTTTTAATCAAAACCACACTGGATGTTGATAAGAACACAGACTCTCTTGTCTAGAAACAGCAAACAAGTTCATTAGAAATTAAAAAATGTATAAGTAATTTATCTCAACTGGGAATAGGTGTTTTCATTCTGCTTGACCCACTTAATCCAATAGAGTTTGGGGTCTTTGGATGATGTGTTACCTGTTATGAAAAAGTACTAAATTTGTAAAACCAATGGAAAACTCTTAACACATTTGCAAGTGATGATTTCTGCTGTGCTAAGAAGATGATGATGACTCCTAGTTGTATTAAACTCATCTTAGCAATTGAGAAAAGTTCCAGTCTTGGTTTAGACCAAGCATGTGTGAAAGTACATTAGGTTCATTTGATACTGACGTGTGTTGGCTTTCTGGTCTGCTGGGTGTAAAACGACTCCAGCTGTGGGGAGGGGGCAGTAGTCTTTTGCGATCTATTCTTTACCCCCAAATATCTGCCCATGGGTGGGGCAAAAAACCTGGGGGCAAGATGGACAAGAGATAGGTTACACAAATTATGATATAACACCCACTGTGGTATAATCAAGGGAACAGCCCTTAAGCACATAATAAGCCATTTAGCAGTTAGTCAAACCCAAGCACTGCAGGGAGAATTTAAATCTATTTATATCTATCTATCTATCTATCTGTTGTGTGTGTGTGTGAGCCTGACACAATTACGTTTATTAAACCCCAGAAAAGAAATTTAGCAGCCCAAGAGAAGTGGGTGTAAACCAGACATAAATATATAGAATAAACTGAATAAATTAAAGCAATGGGTTTTAAAAAATCCTCTACAGCCTACATTTGACAAATCATTTATTGGTATCTGAAATTTATTAGAGTACCTGAACTGAAGAACATTTTTTATTCATTTCAGAAACATGCTTTTCACACATCAGCACTGGGACATGTAGAGTAACAACAAAAAAAGTAGCAGACTGTAAGAAAATGTAACATTTTAGTCTTTATAAGTCATCTGTGTCTAGTGAACTCTGATACCAGAGAATATTAAAACTGCAGACATCAGGTTAATCAACCTCTTGTGTTTATGTGTGTGTGTTTGTGAGAGAGAGAGGCTTGTTATGTACTCTTAACAAGCACCTGCACCTGCAATTTACTCATCGCTGCTCCCTGTTTGTCTTATTAATGGGCCTCAAGTTCATTACTTTGTAAAGTCAGAGTCCAAACTGAAAATCAGTAGATGAACAAAAAATTGTGCAAAGAAACTGTGTGGACAGCAATAATGTAATAATCATTTCAATGTATCAGTTTATAGAGGAGCAATCCTGTTCTGTCCCCATTCTCTGTTTTCCCTCTGTCAGTTTCTCTGTTAGTCCCACAAGGCTTTTTCCCCCTATGGTAACAATGCTTTGCTCTCTCTCTCTCTCTTCACCACACAGCTCAAATACAGTGTAATCTGTCGATTTTGCTGGTTATATTCAGGAAATGCTGCAAGACTGTTCGTAACCAAGTGAGTAGAATACAAGCTTTTTCAATTGTGACACAAAAACCTCAGTTAATTCTGTTTTAGAAATGAAGGGTGTAGGTAGCTTTCCTGGGTAGGCAAAGGTAAGTATGTAATTGTCACACGTTCCTTTGTAGGAAAAACACAATGACTCTTCCCGTAAAACCATCATTATCTCATTATCAGCCAGAGCTTTAGAGAACAAAGAGATCAGGTGTGTTGTACCTCTCAAACACATAACGTAGGGCGACAAAGCCCAGTGCAAGGGGCAGGGCTATGAGAAGGTCCAGAGGTTGTGGTCGGTCAGCGTCTGCCAGCTGTTCCATGTCTCTCCAGGTAACACCTGGAGGGAGCCAGTAGTCCTGCCTCCATATGTCTGGCAGAAGGTCCATTCTGCAGTGAATGCACAGTTTCAACATATCCTAATCTCACCCCATAAATATAATGTCATCTACATAAACACAATCACGGGGTCTTAACTTGGGTTTGATTTGGAGTAGAGGACACAATTAAGTAAACAGAGAACGAAACCATAGAAGCTTCTGAATTACTTGCGTATTTGTGTTCCTAGCACATCTACAAAACGTTCTTCAAAATATGAAAACTTTCATTTATAAGTCATTTATAGCAAAGTAACATATAAAGTTTAATATCCTGTAGCAATACTGCTGAGTTTGCCAAGAAAGCTGCCAATCAACTACGCACAGTCCACAAAGCTGTGAAACTAAAGAGGCTCAAACACATAACCACATAACTACAAATTAAAATGCACACATAGTGAGCAGGAATAAAGAAATATTTCTCGTTCATGTTTAAAACCAGCCGGAGAACAAAGTGTAGTACAGCTATAAGTAACGTCACTGTAGCTTAGATTATTTTCTATAGTGAAATTCACAAAGTTGTATGAAAACTGTAGAAAGCCAATCATTTGTCAGCTTCTCTGTGCAAATGAAGAGTAAATAAGAAAAAAAATCTACCTGGAAATGTGAATCTGTTTTAGGCTTAAAAGGCTGGTGATGTGCCTCGTTGCTTGTATCCTAACGACGAGAGAAGTAAGCAGCTCGGCGACGACGTCAAGTCTGTTACGACAACAGGAAGCTGAGGGCACAACTTTCAAAACAAAGGCATTTTGTGGGAAAAACGCTACTTTTAATATTTTTTTTACTCCTAAATTAAAACATGTTCGTCAAAGATTGCTTTAATTCCGACATAGCAGGCAGAGAAGATTTTACCAGCAAAATAAAACAAATATTTACTACTTTCAAAACAATGAAAAGTCACATGAATAAATATCAACTCATAATGTTCCACAGGAATTATCTGTAAATGCATCTGGTCTGTGTCTTTATTCCGAAAACTTCCGATAGTTTCTTTCTTCCCCTAAAATGATGATGCAGCTTGATGGCTGAGCAGCCAGTAAAACAGTAGGGGTGTCTCCTTCTCCAAACGTCTCCATTGACTCTGCATGGACAAAAAAGTAACCCTGAGAATCAGTAACTCACTTTTTAACCGTAGACTAAACAATGAGGAAACATACAGCAGTATTATATCTCATTACATTTCCTTTTGTTATAAAAGTTGTATTTTATAGTAGCCACAAAGTACCTTACACATGTTAGACAGGAAATAACAAGTATATTTCATTACATTTCCTTATACTGGTATAACAGTGTCTGATGATCTTACACCCACACCAGCTATGCAGGAAACCTCAGTACATCATACTTTAAAGGTAAAAACATCTATGTGAGTGTATTCATAGCCTTGCTACTGTGCTCACACACTTTACTCTGAACAAATGTATTTGCTGTCATATTAGACCGTGATTTCCATAACACAAACTCTAATGTCACACATCCTTTTAGAACACACAGAGACACAATTTTTCTAAATCAGTACCAACACACTTAAGCATACACGCTTCTGTCCTCCTCACATCATCCTCCTCTTCAGCTCAAACTCTCAGCCGACAGCATTAAAGCTGTCTGCTGAAAATAGAGGAGTCTTGGCTGCCATGTCCATTAATCAAGACCACAGTTGGTGTTATATCTCAAGCACAGGTGCATAATTCAAACACATGTAAAGAGTGTGATAAGTAGACTTTATGGACGCTGGCAGATCTCAAAGCCATTCAAACAGTTTGAGTACATTAAACTAGACAAACATGATTTGCATAAGTCTGGGTGTGGGCTTAATATGTGGTTGTGTGTACATGTGTGGTTTGTTGTGTCTATGTAAACGTATTTTGTATATTTCTATGGAAAAGAAAACTAGCCTTTGTACACTCAGGAAGCTATTTGCATACTCTATGTACATTCCTATGCACTGCTGCTGTGTTTTTGCAAGACCAATACTGGGAAAAATAAAAGAGGGAGAATCGTGAGCTAAGCCTGCTACAACAGATATTACAATTACAGACTTGCTACTAGTATTCCTAGTAACAGCAATATTTCTATATTCATTAAACCAGAGCACAAGTATAACATGTAACAAATATATGTAACAAAAAAGGCCTGGGGTCAAGTTTTTCTGCAGTGCAGTCTGACTTCATTTGCATCTGTGTGTTTGTGCAAGCATGTGTGTGTGTGTGTGTGTGTGTGTGTGTGTGTGTGTGTGTGTGTGTGTGTGTGTGTGTGTGTGTGTGTGTGTGTGTGTGTGTTGGAGAATGTGATGGGAACTCACTATTTTGTTCTTTCAAGGAATTCAATTGTCAGAACCCACTGAAGCACAGATCTGTCCTGTTAATTGCTGGACTAATGAGGTGGTGGTGTTGTGTTCACTTCCTAGAGCCAGATAAACTGCTAACTGTAAAGTGCTGTTTTGATCAAGTCAGCAGGTTTATGACTGCAGATTGTTTTCCTCACTGTCATATATCATATCGCCGTAAAGGTCAAATTCAATGGCAAACAATTAAAAGCTGTTGAAATATTTTTGCCTGTTCGGCTTCTCTTTAATTAATAATATGCTATATATCCATCATTTAGCCTTTGGTCAAATATGCACTAATCTTGACAGTTTCTAATTAATAAGGAGTGTTGTTTTAACATTTTAGTCATGCTCTCATCACCAGCCATGGGCAACATTTCTGAGACATACTTTTATCATGTTTCTCGTGTTTCTCTTTAAGACAGATTGAATGGCTATTTTCAGACTCTTTTCTTTCCTTGTGCATTTTCTCACAGTGAGGAATAAACATGATGTTTGACCTGTGACTAACTTTACTTTAATTCTCTAAGTATTCAAAAGAGGTCACAACTGACTAGATGTCCAAGTGTTCGAGTGCTGACTGAGGTCATAGAAATCTTCTGGTTAAAACAAGGAAACTGGGTAAAAAATGCAAATGAAACTGTACAAACAACTAGGAAGAAACATAAAAAATCCCTAGAAATAAATGAACAAATGAATTACGTTTAAATTAAATGTGAATAAATAAATCTCTTCCTTGAAATTTGTTTTATATATTATGGTTTATTATGTAGAAAGCTTCAAAATGATCAGGAATGAAAGTCTGCTCTGTTTGTTCCACTCTTCCAAACAAGACAAGTGTGATGATGACCTAAGTCAGACATTGTGATCATGTTACTTGTGAATTACGTGGCTGCGTCTCTTTACAAGCCTCCTATTGATCATTTGATTTTGAACCTCTAAATCAACCAGTCTTTAAATATTGATGAAAAGGTGCAGTACTGAGGTCAGCGTGCATGTGAGTGTGTGTGTGTACCTAACTAAATGGCACTTTAAAGAAACATCAGGAAAATATGTAATTTTTAAGAACAAAAATCCAGAAATCCATCCAGAAAGTTTTTTAATAAAATAGTCATTCAGTCATCATTCCGGTTTTTAACAAATTAGTAAAACAATCAATCAACGGCTTGTGGCTTTTCCCCTTCAGGGGTCTCCACAGCAGAACTTGTTTTGCACACTGATTTGGCATGAGGCGCCGGATGCCCTTCCTGCAGCAACCCCCTGGTCCCTTGTCTGGGCTCAGGACTGACACCAAGGTGGCTCTGGGTGGCTGCATCCCAACCCTATGCTCTAGCTATTAAACCACCAGGCCCACATATTAGTAAAACATTAATACTAAACCCAATTTGTAAAGACTCTTGCAGAGACAAATTTTAAAGAACTATAGAATATAATATGGGCAAAAAATGAAATTACAAAACAAGTGGCAAAAGGAGCAGAAATATAATTAGTATGAAATACATAGTTGTTTTCATATTCCTACAGGCACTGTTGAACACATTTGGCTGGTGCACTGGACAGGGCCTAAAGGCAAAAAGGATTAGGAAGAGGAAATTGGTGTTCACTCATTTCATAATCATAACTTTATATGACAGCACTCAGCCACCACTGTGACCCTCTGCACCTATAATCCTCTTAAAGGGACAGCGACATGAAACAGCAAATAAAATAGCCTGCATTAAATGTTCTGGATTATTAATTTAAGCTTTTGTAGTTGAGTAATATTTAGGACACAGTAAATCTTAAAGAAAGTAGATTGAAACACAAGCAGCTAGGGCTTAAATTCCAAAGGCAAATTAACTTAAACTCACAAATTGTACAAGCTTTGTTAAAAGAGAAACAATTTGACCTCAAGGATCATCTTAGAGTTGGTACACACATCAACGTCCAACATGGTTCATATTGCGTTAAACAAATTAGGTTTCTAGTTTCTGAGAAAGTTTGACATCTTATAAACATTTGATTTAGCCTAACATCCATTGAACTATTTTTTTTTTACATTTTAACAGTAAGTTGACATTTATTTACAGTATATATTTGGAATCTATATCTATCTATATACATTAAGAGGGTTAAACCAATTCTGTTGTAATTATTACCATGTCTTCCCTAAACATATTAAATTTTCCTTTAATTCAATCAGGACATCTCTTGCAGTTCAGTTCTCTATTTATAATTCAGCCCTGGAATTTGTAAAATCATTATAGGATTACAAAATGACATGATAAACAGAAGTCGCTATGCAATGCTGCGATACTGATAATTGCCTTCCTGCAGTGTTTGTCACTCTAACAGCCATACTTCTATGATAAAACTTAATTTATTGTTCTTTCTCTCTCTTCCATGCTGCATTTCACCAATTTACAGCTTGTGGTTTTTGGTTTTGATAATGTTGCAGAGGAGGAGGAGAACTTACCGTAACAAAACAACATATATACTGCAATGAACTAAATATTCTTTTATTTTTAGGAGTAAGCTTTGTAGCTTTTGTTCAGATTCATCCATATTTTACCCCCCAATCAGCCCTCATTATTACACCAGCGCATAGTCAAACTGCCCTCTGTTCAAGGCCGTCTTATGATCAGTCCATGATGAAGGTGGTATGCTGCTGTAGGGGTCTAATAAGATACGGACGCAGCGAACAACGAGAAAGAGCAGCAGCAGCACGAGGAGGCCCACGAAACACAGGGCTGTGCCCTGTTCTGAGTGCCCTGCCATGGGCTGCAGCACAGGTGGACCCCTGGCTAAACTTGGTGGAGAAGGAGAGGAGAGATCATAGTCCACAACCCAGTAGTTAGTATCACTCATCTTGAAAGTGGGGGAATGTTCAAAGGTTTAAATGCCTTACTGAAGCAGGTTTATATTGCAGTTAGAAGGTATCTGGAATTGCATGACTCTGCAGGACCATTTTCATGGTTTTGGATTTGCTTTCTAAACCAAAATGACCATCACTTCTGGCAGCTGGCTACAGTTTGAATTGAACAGCAGTCTTTTCCACAAGCCAGACGATGAAGAAGTTGTTCCAGCACAAATTACATAGAGTTAATCACTATTGTAAATTAATAAGTTCTCTGGTGACCTGAGCAGCAAGGTGAGGTTTAATTAGTTTGAGGTGTTTATGTGCCCTCTCACTTTTGTCTTTTATATTCTTGTTTATACAAAAGAAACTAAGACAAAATACAAAGCCGCTGATTAAATCATTTGCACAGTCCTCACCTTATTTGTCAGTCGTAGAGGAGCCGTTATTATAATTAAAAAGGGACATAGAAATCTGTATTAAGTAGCTGAAGATGTCCAATACATCAGTGAAAGTGTTTGCAGGCTTATAATGATCCATGTTGTAGTGCTTCAAATCACTTGAACCATTTTGCCGTGTTGCTCTAGGTTGGTGTTGTACTTAAACAAAGATTTTTATGTCTTCATCTTCATCCTGAAACCCAAGAGACCCCTTCATTTGGGGATTCATTGGCCAGAATATCTAAGAGAGGAAAAAGAAAAGACAAGACACAGCATGGGTAATTGAGTTTAGAAGATAAGGTTGCTGAATGATGGGAAAGGTTCAATTGAGCTAGATGTGGACGAGTCAAGGATTATAGAGACTGAAGACTCTCAGAGACTTGCTGCACTCCTGCAAAGAAACACTCTCCATAGCCTCTTTAATGGGCCGTGGAGACCAAGTCAGCAGATTCTATTTCAGGAGACTTGATTTCCCTTGTTATCATCCTGCTGATGCTCGCAAAGAGACAGTGATAGCTCTCCTGCTCTCCAGATGATGAGACTAAAGGGACAAGTGAAGCTTTAATAGGGTTAGGATTGGAAGACACGATGAAAGAAATTGCATGGCTCAGTATCAATTATCAAATGTGGCCTACATGAGGCAGGACAGATCAGGTGGCTGCATATACAAGATAGAAGGAAGATTAGTACACAACACAGACTCAATAGAGGCTATGATGTAGGCATAATGTTTACACAGCAAGACAACATTTCCATGACTAACTGCATCACCTTTATTTATCTAATATAAAGGTTAAAAGGTAATTAAGTTTTTAAAATTAAAATTTTACCATCTTTAATTTTTCATCTATTTTCTCACTTTCACAAGTCAGGAATTGTAAGGATTGTATTTTAAAAAGTTATTGTAAAATACTGGAAATTATATTGATGCAAGGGTTTGTATTTTCCTCGATAAATTAATTAAAAATTTACTAAATTTCAAAGTATGGGGGTTGAAACATTGCACCTAACTCTATTGTTAATGAGAGACTTGCTCTGTTTTATAAGTAACACTGTAGTGCCCGACCAAATCTGATTTACAGAAAGCAAAACAAAAAGTTAACACTGATTTTCTTTTTCACTATTGGAGGAATAACATGCAGAAATGTCACAGAATCATATTTTGCAATAAAAATAGCAAAATAATTGGGTTTTAAAAAAAGATTTGCAAATGCATGAAGCAACAAAGCTAATAAATTGTGATGGCAGAGCACATTCAGTGGCATATGGTGTTCCTCGTGGCTTTAATACCTGTAACACCTCTCATTTCTACCTGCGGATTATGATAACAGCTTTGAAAATGTCAAGAAGCCCCCCCCCCCCCCCCCCCCAAAAAATGAAATTATGTTGTGAAAAACCTAAAATAAATCCTACAGCAGGACTGTCAGACTGAACCAAAGCTAAACTATCTACAGCTGAAGATATGAGAAATCTGTAAACTAACACCAGCATCTAAAAATGTACATTTCAGAGTTACCTGTTGTTCTGCTGTCAGCCAAGTGATCTCTGCTTATATCACCCCTAAGGCTTTGTGTGGTTTGAGGTCCTCTTTTAAATAAAAAAGCAATAAAACATAATCATAGAAATAAAATATTAAAATTACTCAAGCAATTCAATTATTGTAAATGTCTTTAATGTATAGTCCTAAAAAAAGTAGAAGGAATCAGCTGATTATTTATTTTCTAATTTGGTTTAACAACTGCACTTTCACTAATTGAACTTTTTCTTCCTATTTTGATTTATGTTGACACAGAACAACATTTAGAATGAATACTGCCTGTTTTATTGCTGTTTGCCAAACCTTCTCTTCATAGCATCTTAACAGGCAATTATCTGAATCATCCTGGCATAAGTATGGTAAAATTATATGTTTAAAAAAAAACACTGTTATGTTAATGTTATGCTAATCTAGGGGGGTGAGCAGATTAGAGAACTTACTTTCCAGCCGGTGTCATAGGTGAGGACACATAATCAGAAGCACAGATGATGCATCAGCAGCAGCAGCAGCAACAGCTGGTCTGCAGTTCCCAGCTTGCTCAGTCTGCACAAGCTTCAGGTCTGAAATCCCACTGCATCTCCTGTGGTTCATCAGGGGCTTTAAAGTCTTCCCAGTTCTAGGGATCCGCCCCACTTTGCTCCCTGCCTACCCACTAATGACTGTCCCTACAGTATATGGAGAGCACGCATAATCTTTTCATTTGAATGAGTAATGCGCTGAAAGCCACGGGTGGCTTTTGCATTATGTAAAAAGTGCTGGGCATAGACAATAAGGGGCCCTTGTGGCTGTTTAACAGCTAATGTGTCACAGACATTGCTGTGATGTCAGTTTTATTTAAAATAATATACATATTTTTTGCATAATGATACTTATCACAATAAAATTCACAGATTGTCAAGTGTATAGAAATAAAAACCATGGAGGTACATAGTAAACTAACAAAGAACAATAGAATCTCCCTTGTTTTATCCTGTTAAAGTTTATTATCTATTTTTTTTTATATTTGTTGGGCTTTTGTTTCTTTAAGGCTTTTGTGCCTTTAATTATAGTGGAGAATGTAAAGAAATGGGAAAGCAGGGAGAGAGGGATATGGAAATGTTACAAAATTTTGATCTCTTGCCATCGTTGCTCGACCACCCCCATTTTGTCTGTATTGTGCCTGGTTTCAGTATCTTTAGTAATTTTTGTCTTGATGGGACTTTATTTAATGACTTATGATTATCTGCTATAACTTGTATTAACTGTGGCTGGGCCTCTATACCCCCTGATGATGCTTAGAGGTGAGATAAATTAATTAATATAAATTAAACTAAAATAAGATTATATTGTAGAACATGAAGTTGACACGGATGTTGGCACATCCTTTTCATTTCAGTTCAAACTGTGTTTTAGTGGTGCATAAGAGAAAATTAATTTGTGTTTAGTCAAATCACAGATTTTATACAAATCCGAGTCCAAAAAAGTTGGCACACTGTACAAATTGTAAATAAAAAAGGAATGCATTCATTTACAAATCTCATAAACTTATATTTTATTCACAATAGAATATAGATAACATATCAAAAGTTGAAAGTGAGAAATTTTGAAATGCCTTGCCAAATATTGGTTCATTTTGGATTTCATGAAAGCTACACATTCCAAAAAAGTTGGGACAGGTTGCAATAAGAGACCGGAAACGTTAAATGTGCATATAAGGAACAGCTGGAGGACCAATTTGCACCGTTTTATGTCAATTGGCAACATGTCTGGGTATAAAAAGACCCTTTCAGAGTGGCAGTGTCTCTCAAAAGTCAAGATGGGCAGAGGATCACCAATTCCCCCAATGCTGCGGTGAAAAATAGTGGAGCAATATCAGAAAGGAGTTTCTCAGAGAAAAATTGCAAAGAGTTTGAAGTTATCATCGTCTACATTGCATAATTTCATCTGTGTAAGGGTCAAGGCCGGAAAACCATATTGGATGCCCGTGATCTTCGGGCCCTTAGACGGCACTGCATCAGGAATGGTACTGTAATGGAAATCACAACAAGGACTCAGGAATACTTCCAGAAAACATTGACAGTGAACACAATCCACCGTGCCATTTGCTGTTGCCGGCTAAAACTCTATAGGTTAAAAAAGAAGCCATATCTAAACATGATCCAGAAGCGCAGGCGTTTTCTCAGGGCCAAGGCTCATTTAAAATGGACTGTGGCAAAGTGGAAAACTGTTCTGTGGTCAGACGAATCAAGATTTGAAGTTCTTTTTGGAAAACTGGGATGCCATGTCATCCAGACTAAAGAGGACAAGGACAACCCAAGTTGTTATCAGCACTCAGTTCAGAAGCCTGCATCTCTGATGGTATGGGGTTGCATGAGTCCATGTGGCATGGGCAGCTTACACATCTGGAAAGGCACCATCAATGCTGAAAGGTATATCCAAGTTCTAGAACAACATATGCTCCCATCCAGACATCGTCTCTTTCAGGGAAGACCTTGCATTTTCCAACATGACAATGCCAGACCACATACTGCATCAATTACAGCATCATGGCTGCATAGAAGAAGGATCCGGGTATTGAAATGGCCGGCCTGCAGTCCAGATCTTTCACCCATAGAAAACATTTCGCGCATCATAAAGAGGAAGATATGACAAACGAGACCTGAGACAGTTGAGCAATTAGAAGCCTGTATCAGACAAGAATGGGACAACATTCCTATTCCTAAACTTGAAAAAAAAAGTATTTTAAAAATGAAGTAGTACAGCACTTTAAATTTCCTAGGGAATCACTATTTAGTTGTTGAATAAGAATATGTAATGTCAGTCTTTAAGCTTTGGCAAGAACGGCAAAAAATTACATGATCAAGATGGAGACCAAAACAAGTGTAGCAGCTTGACTGCACCTGTGGCTAAGTTCCTGATACTGCATAAGAAGTAACAGTACAAATACTGTGGCACTTTGCATTACATGCACAGCATCATCTCCCCTGCCTGGGGCCGCATAGGATCTCCCTCTAGGTTGAATTAATATTAAGTGGATTGTAACTCTGTCCTGATGGGGCTCATAATGAAATCATAACAAGCTCCATCAGACTGCCCACTGGGGTTATAATTGATAGGAATCTCCAGCCTGTGTGGTTATGAAATTCAACACTACCATTTTCATTATAGATATTGGAATGTCAAGCTATAGTTCAGGTACCATAGGCCACTGCTACACAACACCTGGGCCCAACAGCAGATCAGTGTGTCTTGGTAAAACCTTCAGCCACATTAATACTGGGTTTTTGATCACAAAGGCAACATTTCATACTGTAAGTCTGCTGTTTTGCTGCCATTTCACTCTTCACACCCCCCAATAATCTGAATATGTCTCTTCCTTTATCCCAAAAATAATCTAAGCCATATCTGGAGCAGGTCAGACGATTGCTTTAGATACATTGTGCAAGGATAAACACTGAATCTGTATTTCCTTAATATAGTATAAGGTATCAGATACATCTAATGTTGCACACACACACAATGTTATATCTGAATATGCACTCATGCCATATGAATATCTGCACTCTCTAGTACTGTATATCAGTACTCTTTGAAATTAAAACAGTTAGTACTGGGTTGGACCAATCATTATACTTCAATCATACCTAGAAGTATCTGTTATATGATTATTAGTAGTATTTAGAAGTACCTCTTCTCAGATACCACTTGTTGAAAACCTTCAGGATATTAGCATGTTGTTAACATATTCAAATGTGTGTGGATTTCCAAAGACAATATGAGTCTCTTGTCTTTGAAATACCTGATTGGCTGTGGCCTTTCTGTGTGGAGTTTGCATGTTCTCCCCATGCTTGCCTTTGTTTCCTTTGGGCCAAAGACATAAATGTTATGTTAATTGGTGACTTTAAATTGCCTGAAGGTGTGCCTCTGTGTTGGCCCTGAGATAGACTGGCGACCTGTCCAGTGTGTACCTTGCCTCCCTTCCTATGATAGCTGGGATGGGCTCCAGGATGAGTGAACAGGATGAGCGAACAGGATGAGCGGTTACAGCCAATGGATGGATGGATAAACATGAGGTAGGCTCTGCTGTCATGTTTACTCTAAGTTTAGAGGATGTGTTTTTAGAACATCTGCTAAGCCAGTTAGAAAAAGTTCAAATTAATTTGTTAAAATGACAAATAATTAAGTGTAAAAACAACCATTTTCCAATGATTAATGGGTTTATTAATGGGATTATGTGACTTGCCTGACAAAAAAGTGTATTTCTCCAAATGTAAGGCTTTTCCTTTACTAGAATACTGTAAATACTTGATCCAGACTATTTAATCTACATACTTCACAAGGTCAGTTTTCAAAGTGATACCAAATCAAGAATTTACTAATTAGTTGATAAAGCTATTGTCAAGTTTCACTCAGTACTGCAAATTGTAAACTGTTGTTGGAAAGTGACATTACAAACATGTTCTAAAGGATGTTGCTTGTATCAAATTAAGCAACATGAATTTTGTGACATTTTAAAATTGTATAATAGCTGCTTACATAATGGCCTGACATTGTGTACACTATTAGACTCATTTTGTTAAGTAGGTTAAAGCACAGCTTGGTGAAGTGCACACATGGTACTATGCCACCAACCACATGATGTAATAACTATAGTCATAAGAAAACTGCAATACTCACACCAAGGTCTTTTCTGGTCCCAGGCTGTTGTGTTGATGCACTCAACCCTACTGAGTCAGGTACAACAAAACCCTTGTGCCTCAGGGTGTTAATATTCTGTCATTTCAAAAGTTTTACAGTTAACTTGTGCTGCACATTTAAAAAATAAGCTTTATGTGATGGAGAAACCTTTGTTTGTTCACAGAGAGGCATCCAGTCTCGTTCAGAGACATAAGAGGTAAGTAGACTTCAGAGACCCAGAAGGTTAGTATAAGGACGTCCCTGTTCATTCATCACAACAGGCAGCTGTGGGATGAGGTCCCTATATATATATTGACACTGTGTGTGACTCAACAGTCATGCATTATTAAAAATCTCTCCTATCTTCCCCATACTTTCAAACCTATATCTATATCAACCAGCATTAATAGCCACATGCAAGGACATTTATCCAAGCTTTGTCAGATTTTAAATGAGAAATCAAAGGACACAAACAGCATGCAAAATTAAATTTTGCCTTGTGTGAGTACAAACAGTGCATACAGTGATGCTGACTCAGCAAAGTTTGGACAGGGTAGTACAGGATTTAGTATTTTTATTTTTAGAAGTTTATTTGACATCAACCAATCTACTACAATATATAGTACAGTGAATGTATCTCCATAACAATCAAAAAGATAATATAATCATATGAATGACCAGATAGAGCAGCCATGGTAAAGTTTTTTTCCATGTTCTGAAGATTTCAGCCAATAAAATAGCAAAGGTGAGAGGACCAATAACATTTCTAACATGTAAACAGACTAAACGTTGTTGAGTTCTTATATTGCAAAAAAGGAAAAACTTGCTCATTCTGTCCAAGTGTCCAATTTCAGGATATCATGCATATTTGTCAGAGTCCCTTCACTGATGTTTGAGTTTTATCATTGAAAGTGTATATTTTCTGGTGCCACTGGTGCAAATTCATCATAATGAGTCTTCTGCTTAATATTACAAACATGGGGTGGATGACTGACTTCAGTACACACCAAGGACACGTGACAAAGAAGATGAAATTTTATGCATTTATTTTTAAATATTTTGTAACAAACCATCCTAAATCATTTGGCACTTAATGTCTGTAGGCCAATAAAATAATCAGAAATCACACTAGTAATATTGTGTTTAACCCTTACATTTGAGCAGAGATCCACACTGCCAGACTGTAGAAATATCAAAAACAAAAAACAATGTAGCTGTGTTCTTATTTTCAGTACTAACACCTTAAAAACCCACATACACAAACATAAACCAAGCATTTCTGTTAGACGAAGAGCTGACAATACAAGATGGCAAATTATGCTTAGACAATTAAGCTGCCATGACAACAATATTTGAATATGGTCCCACCAAAGCTTACAAAGAAGCACTACTCAACATCTGATAGGTTTACAAGGACTAAAGAGCTTATATATTATTAATGTGTAGTATTATTAACGATGCATTTCTTTTCATTGTGGATATACAGAATATAGAGTGAAGGTGAGCTAATGCACTGCGACTTGAGAAAATGTGCTACATTTCATAATCTACTGCAAACAGAAACACAAGCATATGTTTTCTCCAGTGTATTTGGTTTCTCAGGTTGTAGTGCATTGGAGGCTCAAAGCTACAGTACATGACAAGATGACCCTGATCACACAGAACTAGATCATTTAAACTTAATTTAACCTGTTGCACAAGTATTTAGTTTTTGATACATTTCTGATGTAAAAGCCAGCAGGAACCAAAATGAAACAAAGATCTGAATTTTATTTAATAGTTAATTGTAATTTTGCCTTGAAATAATATATGAGAATTTTTAAATGTATTGCATGGCGAGTCATTCACAGGCTATAAATCTAAAATGATACTGATACTGTACAGGCAAAGTGTTAATTTAAAATTGAAGCAGCAGAGACTGAGATAGTCTTACTTTTATTATTCATAGTATAGGTTAAGCCCAGAGAACACTGGCTCCCATATTTCCCATAATGAAATGCATCTTTCATTTCATCCATCCAAATGCATTCTTTCAAACTCCTCATCCTGAGTTCATAACACAGGCTTTCTGTTAAATATGTCATGTCTCAACCCCAATCTGAGGTTATTGTAATAGTTATTTAATCAAACTGTAGAAAGTTCCCTTCAGAGTCATAGAGAGTATCATGTAAGTGTATTCACAGGATGAAAAAACTCTTTATTTATTTATTGTAAAATCTGTGGTGTGCCCCTTTATTTAGGCTTCCAATATTCAACTCAACCGAGGAAGAAGTCTCAGTATCCACACCACCAGGCTGATACAAAGTTCTGGATGAAACAATGAGCAAAACGATTCCATTCATTCCAAAATAAATATAAACGTTCCATATTCATACTCTGCCTGGAAATCCAAATACTGGCCCAACCACTGCAAGAAATCACGCACCTTATTCTTGAATCTTCTGCCCTTGAATTCAGTTTGTGTCTCACAGATAGATCATTTCACCTTTCCCCTTCTTCCTCTTCCTGCTTTTAGAGCACCTGCTCGGTGCTGGAGGCCGAGATGTCTAGGAGTCTCCAGGCTGCATTGGGGTTCAGTTCCTCCTGGTCCCGGCACAATGCCCAGACATACATCATCCGCATCACCTTTTCCTGTTGAGTAAAAGGTGAAGACAACAGGGTCAGTCTCAGAGTGTGGAGGGCTCTTTTAGACCATAACTGCGACCGGGCTTATAATAAGTGTTTAAGGCAAAATATAAATATTATTATTTATATGAAATCATTAAGATTATTAAACGTTTAAAACCTAGTATAGTATGGAACAAATGTTGCTAAGTGCTGATAATTTCATGATAATTTCAGTTATTTGTTTATTTTCTTGGAATTACTCTGATTATCTGATTCACTATTCTGGTACAGTAATTATGAGTTGACAGACCGGATCCCCCTCCACAATGTCTCCTTTGGGACTGCGGATCACCATGATGACCTGAGCCTGGAAGGTGATGATTAGCACTGGACCCTGGTCCATCATCTTCCCCATTGCCAGCTACAACACATGGACAAAGTGAGAAGAACAACACACTTAGTAAGGGTTCATTTTTCTGAATTAAATCAAGTAAGTTTTTACCATGAAGACAAGAATAATAAGATAATAACAAATTGTACATCAGACATTTAAGAATGCAGTAAAATACGGCACTATTTGTTTGATGGTTGATGTACAAGTGTGAATAAACTTACATCTATGTTATCAATGTCTAGGATTTTGGATTGGAAGAGCAGGCCAAGCGCTCTGGCCTGTTGGATTGGGTGTGCCAGCTGACTGTATGTCTGAGCAAAGGTACAAGAACACACACACAGCATAACAAATTATGCTTCACACATGCTTCTGTAATGTTTGAAAATGGTAATGCAAGTTATATTACATCTATTTATAAATAAGTGATGAAATATAAATGTACAGGAGGCAGGGTATAACTTACAGCTTCATAACACCAATCTTTTAATACGTCCAGCTCTCCACGGATCATTGACTGCAGAAAGGACAGCAACAAGGATTAATAAGTGATTTCTTCAATATATTATATAGGTACTTTACAAGTGACTTTAAGCAGTATGCTGGCCTTATCTTAGCAAATATCATTTATTACAATTAAATTACTATAGCAACTTGTAATTCAGTCAGTTCAGATGAGAGAAAACACACAACCATGAGGTGACAGCAAAAGGGGACTGGGCAGTGTTATCCCTGCTGCAATTTAGCAGCCAGGCTCCTTCCTGAGCTTCATTGATTTAAATTGAACATAAAATTGTTTCATTTTTATATGCTTGTAATTTTTATAAAAGTGCATCATCGGCTCTTTTTCTATAACTATGAAGACACAACACATTGTTCTGAGTGTCTCCTAAGTGATAAATCAATAATCTAAACTACTGTACATTGCTTGCTGCTCAGCTTGTTTTGCATTTGCTTTGTAATCCATTAATATTAATAAAAGGATAAGGATACACTTTATGAGTCACACATACTGAATGGAGAACATCAATAAGTTTCTTCTTAGCCACCTCAAAGAAGTACTTCCCAAGTACAAAACAGAAAAGAGAGTAAACGAAGAATGCTACACTGAGAGAGAGCCACTTTAAGTGACATTACCTCCAGTATGTTGGGGATGATGTCTTTCTCACACTGTTTAAGAAAGGAATCTTTGTCAAAGGTGGGGTCTGTCTTCAGGATCTCTGTCAGCACCTCAGACATTTCTGTCTTAGAAAAAACACCACCTGGAAAACAAAGACAACATAATTAACACTCTATATCTGGAAGGGTGAATATGAAGTGAAAATAAGCAATTATCAGAGAAAAATTATGGCTACAACAATGTGCTCATCTTTTATTTTTGCCTCTTGCTTCATTATTGATGATGGAAACTGTCTACAACCTTAATAGCAACTATGGAGGAACATTACCTAGAAAATCAGTGACTCTGTCTGTTAGAGCTCTGGATGCTCTTATTAGGGCATTGTCACTTTCATCATATTTCATCTTCATCTCGAAGAAACCTTTAGGAAACGAAAAATAAAGTGGTGTTCTTAAGTGATGGTGAAAGCACATATTTTTTAATTAATCTGCAAAACAGCAAAATAAATCTGGTGCCACCTGCTGCCTTTAAAGGAAATTACATGTGACTCTGTAGGTGATCTATTAGATAACACGAATATCACCTAATCTAAACTAATGGAGGGATTTTCTTACGGTTGAAAACTACATTATTGTCCTTGAAGTCCCTCCACTGCTGGTACCACTTTGAGTCCTTGTGGAGAACCACACCCATGGCCTCCCTACATAAAAAAACAATAAAACAAAATCCAATCACTCACGCCAGCGTCTGCATCAACATATAAATGCAAATTACGACAGTTCTTTCAGACAGCAGTGGTAAGAGTAAAAGTAAGTAAATAAGTTTGAGTTCCAAAGTTACTCACTCATTTGCCTCAAAAACTCTAGAGTCGTTGTCTGCTCCTTTTGATGAAAAATCACTTCTCTTCCTCAGCTGAGAGGGAGCCCTGTAGGGGCCAGCATCACCAACATCTAAGTCCTTCTTCATGGATTCAACACCCTACAGATACACAGACTCTCCTTTATTTATATCAAACCTTTTTATACAGAACCTTTGGTTGGGTATGCACCCAAGGTAAAGTTGTGTTAAACCTAAATTCAGAAGTGTGATTCTGATACTAACAACAGCAAAACTGTCCCCTCTGACCTGTGAGATGGCCCTGAAGGTGCTGGTCCTGCCCAGTTTTTCACCTCCTTTGGAGACAGACTCAGCAGAATGCATGGCGATCTTGGCTGCCTCCTCTGCACCTTCCTTAATCTTCTTTCCAATGTCAGTACGACTCACGTCCCCCAAACTCTATGTCGACAAAGTACCACCAATTGAATAGCTGAGTTTATTCTACATTTATTCTAGTTTATTCTACATTTAATCAATCATTTCTGCCACAGTGCATTCTACTAGTATGTCAGTGTGACACAGGGGAAACAATCTATCCAAGATGTCAATGATAAAAAGTATCACATGGCTGTTTTTAATGATTTTTGAACCCACAGTAAAGAATGATATTTTCCTGCTAAACAAAAACAAGCACTGATACCTTACCTCCTTCATGGCCTCTGACAGGGAACCCAGGACCTTCTTAAACACTTCTGAAGTCCTCACTGTCTCAGCCTCGATAGATTTCTAAGAAAATAAAGTCTGTATTTAAAAATAATAATAATAATAATAATAATAATAATAATAATAATAATAATAATAATAAGGAGTGCATGTTGCAGTACAATAATGCAAAGCAAATCTTAGTTGATGGAGACAGATTATGTTTTTACAAAATAATTTAACTGTTATAAAATCTAAGCTACAAATCAAATATTGTTCTTACATATTTCCTGCGAGCTTGCTGGAGGGCATCAGACTCCTCAAGCCTCTTAGCTTCTTCTCTGAACTTCTTTATATTGTCCTTCATCTCCTGATTCTTACCCAACTCCTGACGTAGATTATCTACAAATTCTCCCAGAAAACCTTTACGTCCTGAGGCATATCGCACCTAATGAGATGAATACAAAGTAGGACTTTGGTTGGATACACAATTGTCCACATACTGCAGCTGGAAATGAGCATGTCTTATCTAAAGACCAATGGGAGCTGTCGGTGTCTACCTGCACAGTTGCAGCTGGGATCCTGTGTAGCGTGTAGGCATCTCCTCTACACACAGAGAAAACCAGAGGCCGGCAGCAGAGGGCCCATGCACGTCTGCCAACCAGCTGCAATGAAAACAAATTCACAGTGACCAAGAATATAACTAGGAAAATGTTGTTGTAATATCACTTTTTAATATTTACTCCTATAATGTTGTAGCAAGATAATTCACATTATATTCACATATATCTTTCCAAAAACAAGGCTATCTATCTATATACATAATCATTGTCTATGACTCTTGTTTCGATAGCATTTTTTCTGTTTCATTTTCTCTATTGAACTCAGGGTATTTGCACCAGGATTATGCTAATATTTATATATTTATGAAATCAAAGTAACAGTAATGTAACACTAACGTTTAACGAAAGGGCAATTTTAACAGCATCTATAAAACATGTTTTTTGTCCAAACTTCACCACACAACTTTACAGCCTGAGAGATGTGACACATTCTTAACAATTGGTGTGAATTTATCTTGATGCCTGCTAACAGCTGTCAAATGAAGTATGTGAGTAATTACGATGTAACTATTGGCTGTGGCAAGACAGGTAACGTCAGGTCACTGAGTCTGATGGGTCACAAAATATTCTGTTCTTACTGTTCAACACTGGTTCTTACCTGAGACAAAAGGTTAACTGTTACACTTCCAGTATTAAACCCGCTACATCTATAGGGTTTTGCAACAACTAGTCAATTTTACGATGCTAAAACAAATATTACTTTTAAACAATGACAGATGTTTAATCCCTAAGAGCCTCTACCGAGCGTCTGATGACTGATGCAACAAGGCCTTTTCTAATAGACATCTCGCGCTCTTTCTGTCTAAAAACAGTCTAATCATCTCTAAAAAAACAAACAGGAGGCGAAAATTACATTACAAAGCTGTGACCACACTCCCTGCATCTAAGGATCTTTTCTAGACTGTAATGAAGGACATAAATGATTGTCTAACCTCGTAGCACCGACATACGGAGGCTGCCATCTTGATGTTAAAATGCGCGAAGAAGCACGTGTATCCTTGCCGGAAAGCTGACCAATAGGAGGAGAACTTGAGACCGGGGGCGGGGCCTGTGTCATCACGACTTTAAAGGGAAATTACATCCTAAAAACATTCAAATAAACGAAAACACCATGATGCTTTTGCAACAGTACACAGAATCGATTTGAGTTGAGATTATAACCAAACATTTCATAAAACAAGTCCCACAAATAATTTCAACCGTGTACTTCCACAGCTACGCACTCAACTTTCCATAATTACCCTGTTTCCCTCGCCCGTCCCAAAAAACTGACCAAAACAAACATCGCCTGGTTAGGTAGACTTTAAAGGCAAAACACTTCAAATGCAGTTATCTGATGTCATTGATGACATCATCGGCAGCATACATACACTAATTTACCTAACCTTTAAAGACGCAGGGGAAAAAAACGTGAAAAAGAGGAAATAGAGTAAAAATTCTTGGTGGCTCATACATCCCTATCAGAATAAACTGACAAAATATGACAGTGACATTAGACATACAATTTTAAATGTATGAATTACTGACACAAAAATGTAAACATACACAACCCATAAACTTTATTGATTTATAGATTCAGTGTTTGTAATTTTATCAAATTGTTTTTTAGCATCAGTCGAAAGTCAGTAAGCCTCAGTGAAAACAAGATATGTTTTTATAAAATTGAAATTTATTATTTAGAATATTAACATCCTTGTTCAGTCGTTTGTTTTCAGGATTATTCTTATAATTTCTTTCCAGTCTTCAGATTAGTTTCCACTACAATTGAACATACATGCAAAATAATTGTGAACCTAAATTTTGTGTATATAATTTGCGGTTTGACCCTGTTTTTCATCTTTTTATTCGGAATGAAATACCTGTGTGTGTGTTTATGGACCACAGCTGAATGATAGTTATCTGCTGGCATGTCAGTAAGGGGCGCCCCCAGAGGAAGCTATGTGTACTGCAGGGACTCCTCCCCTCCCTCTGCAGAGTTGGGAGCTTTCCCTTTCTGCGGCCAGCTCGCCTTGACAGCCAACACTGGCGCAGACTCTCAGCACAAACCTTTACCTAATTTTTCTGGCATATACCGATAATTCAAACAAGTACTTTTTACACATCCTCTTCCGGAGACAAGCGTTGGAGCGGCCTCGTCTAGAATGGGGAACCGAGACGATGAATACGATTTCTTGTTCAAAGGTAAAAAAAAAAAAAAAAGATGACTGCGTTCCCCTTTACACAGGCACACATCGACAAAGCTAATCTTTTTTAAATGCTTATAAATGTCATTATCGTTTATTAAATGTGTGCATTGTCTAATAAAACGCAGTGATGCTTTTCTCAGAAAGTGTCCGATTGATAATCCGTTGATGTTATTACAACATAACAATGCTGTCATTGTGACAACGCCTGCAGCTATATTTATAGGTATAGGATGCAACACCCTATCCGTAACCAGCCTTTTATTATTAAACTTTCATTAGCTCATAAAGCAGGACTGGTTGTTGGAGCTGAGCCGTTTCCTCGTTGTTTTTAAGACATTTGTTGTTTTTCACTCATGCCTCCTCATGAGGCTGAATAAAGGCCTCTAATTAGCCTCTACCTCTGCTGATCAATAGGCTTCACCTTTAGATGAGGATAGTACTCAGTCGGCTCTTAACTAGTGCATTTTAGTGTTAAAAAGACATGTCGTTGGACCTGATAGATGGTCAGTGAGACTGTAGTGGTACCAGACCCAGGCTTATCTTTTGTGCTCTGCTGGATCCAGAATGCCCTCCTTTGATGGTGATACCAGCTCCTGTGGCACATTAACATCCTGGGCCTGTATAAGCCAAAAGACCATTTAGATGTAACAAAGTATCCTCTGTGGGATGAATAGGGCATCTGCCGGAGGCGAGGGACTCTCTCCCTCCCTCCTTCCCTCTCTGCTCTCTCTCTCCCTCTGTCAACCCGAGCCATCGTCTGTGTACCCGGCTGAAACAGGAAGGGCAAGGCGGCCTGAAACTGTCAATTCAGGTTTTGATGAAGCCTGTTATCAGCTTCCTGCAGGCCGGAACGACGTGATGTCGACAGGGACAAAGTTCGGCTCTATTTCCTTTTAGCGGAGGGACAGGGAAAACAAAAAGGCTCCACCTCTGCTAAACAGCCGCCACTTTAGCCCAGTCCTGACACCAACAATACTCCAAAACTCTCATCAAATCAGTTCCCTCCACGACTCACCATCTGAAGACGCCGTGTGAACAGCCCTGTTAATAATCAAGCCGTGGTTACAGTTTATACTTTGGATGCACTAGTTCAGGTCGATAGCCGGTGCGCCACAGTGACTTTGTGGCTAGTGCTGAATATTTCCATGCTGACCCCTGTCTACTAGACCAATAAAACCACCAGGTGGTATTGATGCTGTGGCTGGTCAGTGACACATTTATACTTCCAAGCTTAAAATTAAAATAAAAATTCCTACACTTATTTCTTTTAACTGCCTGTTGAGTCTCTCAGGTCTTAGTAATAAAATTAAGAATGCCATGTTAAAAGCTCCTTATATTTGTGCTTTTAGGAAGAATGAAGCACTTTAGTGAATAATACCTCCCTAAGGGTGTTTTGGACACACACAAGATTTCTGAAAGGTCAAAGTGTACAGTCTGTCAAAATGATGGAGCAGGCGAAGAAAAATCCTTATTTATTCAGTTGAGCATATTATGCTCAATAAAAAAGTCTTCACCCATACTCCATCATGTAGCTTTTTTGTGACTCTGCATAGAACAATTTCAGACAAAACCAACTCTTTATTTAGTGAAAAATCTCTTCAAGGTAATAATTGCTGTGGGTTATTTTAGAGTGGGTGATGGCATACAATAAATAAGGTCATGAGTGGTTCGCCATGAAGTTACATGGGTATATAAATATATATATTTTATTTTTATTTTTATTTTTTAGCTGGTCTTCCTTCTTACCTAACATGATAAGTTTTCTACAGTCTCCCCCAAAACAGGATATACAGAACAGTTCAACCTAAAGAAGAATGGTTGTGACCCAGGGTGATTATCTGTAAGGACCCGTAGGCTGAACCAAGCAGGATCAAACATGCATTTCATTGTAGCATACAATTCAGTTCTATACACACAATGAGATCTGTTTGATAATGATTTGCCATGAGTGCATTTTGTCACACATTAGTTTTGATGTTGAGTAAAGCAATTACCCCTTGTAATGAATTAAAAAACTTCCAATGTTTTATTTCATTGATTCGATAAAACATCAATTCAACACAGTTAAGAACTGTGAATAACAAATGTAAAAAGCATATTAACACACTCTATTAACTTAACACTTTGTTTATGTATTGACACCTGCGTACTGTACATACACTGTGCTCTTTACTTCACAGTTGTGTTAATTGGGGACTCGGGTGTAGGGAAGAGCAACCTGCTCTCTCGATTCACACGAAATGAGTTCAACCTCGAGAGCAAAAGCACCATTGGGGTTGAGTTCGCCACACGCAGCATTCAGGTGGACGGAAAGACGATAAAGGCTCAGATTTGGGATACAGCAGGGCAGGAGCGCTACAGAGCCATCACCTCAGCGTGAGTTCATCTCTGTGGAGTACAGATAGTCCTGCCTGACACACAACAACCCTCAGTGGGGAAATACTTTAGTGATTCAGGGACAATTGACACTTGTGCTTTTAGGGGCTGCTTGTTGGGTATGTTCTTCAGCAGTTTTAGATGTAAATGGCACTTGGGATCAGTAGGTAAAACACTGAGCTACCAGACTGTCTAGTTGACTATGGTTCTCTGGATCAATAGTGAATCAATAGTGAATATGATATTTAAGTTTGTCTAAATAAAAAAAATAAATTAAATGTATAACTAATTTGAAAAGTTTACGGGTTGGTTCAGGAGATCTCCTCAAGCGTTTGCAGATAGTATTTTAAGTTTTTTCTGACAACATTCAAATGCAGAGAAAAAAATGCAAATTTGAACATCTGCTATTCCATTATACCTTTCCTGAACAGCTACTAAGTACAATTTATGGCAATGTTTTTTTGTGAACAAACTAAGCTATGTGCAAAATTAGCAGTGTGTCTTTGTTCTTTACACAGATACTACAGAGGAGCAGTGGGGGCACTCTTAGTGTATGACATAGCCAAACACCTGACCTATGAGAATGTGGAGCGCTGGCTGAAAGAGCTGAGGGACCACGCCGACAACAACATTGTCATCATGCTGGTGGGCAACAAGAGCGACCTGCGTCATCTCAGAGCTGTGCCCACAGATGAAGCCCGGGCCTTTGCAGGTAACCAAACAGACAAAGATAAGAGTCGAGGGAGTGGTTTTGTATTTTGTTGGACCACCTTTTGCCTTCAAAGCTGTCTCAGTTGGAGGCTTCTTGAGTACATTGTCAAGTTCAAGAGACCAGTTTGAGAGGATTCTAGTTTTGTGACAATGTGTGTTATCCCACTGGATGTAGCCATTAGATGATCGGTACACTGGGGACATAAGGGGATGGACATCAGTATTCAGGTAGGCCGTGGCATTTAAAGGAGGCTCATTTAGTATTGAGGGGTCCAAAGTGTGTGAAAAAAATATCCCCCACCACCAACACAAGCCTGAACCGTTGATATAAGGCAAATTTAGATCCTACCATCTGAATGTTGTAGCAGAAATCAAGACTCATCAGAACGGACAACATTTTTCCCGCCTTCCATTGTCCAATTTTAGTGAGCCGTAGCAATCTGCAGTGTCAGTTTCTAGTTCTTAGCTTACAAGAGTTGCGCCTGGTCTTTGGCTGCTGTAGTCTATCTGATTCAAGGTATAACATGTTGTGCATACAGGTGCTGCATACCTCAGTTGTAACAAGTTGTTATGTGAGTTTCTGTTACCTTTCTATCAGCTCGAACCAGTCTGGTCCTCTCCTCTGATCTCTGCCATCAACAAGGTGTTTTCACGCAGAAAACTCATGATTGCTAAATATTTTTAATTTTTAATTTTTAATTTTTTCAAACTATTATATGTAAACCCAAGAGACAGATGTATGTGAAAATCCCAGTAGATCAGCACTTTCTATAATATTCAGACTAACTCATCTGGCAACAATTGCCGTGTCACGTTCAAAATCACTTAAATCTCTTTTTTTATCTATTCTGATGCTTGATTTGTCTAGATGCTTACATGCACCGAGCTGCTGACATGTGATTGGCTGAATAGATATTTGTATGACCAACCGTTTGAAAAGGTGTACCTAATAAAGTGGCTGGTGAATGTTTACATTGTTTTTTTAATTTGTAGACTTTAGTCCATGTTGTGTAGTTTTTACAGATAATTGCTAGACATAACACTCTACTGGACCAGTTTTCTCTGCTGATATAAAACTTGACATTTTAATTGTTGTTTAAAAATTATAATCTTAAGGACACAGAAACAGAAATGGTTTGTGTCCAGAAAAGCAAACAATATTTGGTTCTCCTCTTGCCAGTTCTCATAAATTGTTTACCTCGGTGTTGTAATTGTAAGCTTTTGTATTTTAAATTTTTGTTTTCTTTTTTACCCCACAGAGAAGAACAATCTGTCATTCATAGAAACTTCAGCCTTGGACTCAACAAACGTCGAAGAAGCCTTCAAGAATATTCTTACAGGTATGCTCGTGAACACCGGTGCACATCAGAAGTACACGGACATTGTACTTCCATTCAGTTCAATTTAAAACGTCAACTTATGAAGCACCAGTCATTCCCAAATCTTTATCAGTAATCCATCCTCAGTGAAAATAAATCGGTGTTAGGTGCTTAGGATTTCTCCACAAAATAAAACTAAACTTTGTGCGGTATGAGATAATAGATAGCATAATCTGTAAAATCTGTTCAAAAAGTAGGATCAGATATAGAAAGTGAGCCAACCTTTGCAATTGGGAAAAGTCTGTGAATCTCTAATATTGAAACTCTTGTAGGAAGTAATTTGTATTTCTTTATTTATTTGTCCTATCGTTACACCTAATATTAAGCCTTATTTTGGCTGGTATGTCTTATAAGAAGGGCGTCACACATCAGCTAGGATTTTCAGTTTGTCCTTTAATCATTGACAGTCCACCCAGAACAAAAACATTTGAATGTGTTTTCTTCTTTCTAAACAGAAATCTACCGCATCGTCTCGCAGAAACAGATTGCTGAGCGGTCTGCCCATGACGAGTCCCCAGGAAACAACGTGGTGGACATCAGCGTGCCACCGACCACGGACGGTCAGAGGGGGAACAAACTGCAGTGCTGTCAGAACCTGTAACCCATGGCACCAGTCTCTCCTCACCTGGGTCGATTATTAATTGAAATCCACAGTGTTGGTTTGCTTCCATCTGCCTAGGGTGCAATATTGTCTGAATCTGCACTTTTTAGATCAGTGGAGTCAGCTGTGTTATGCTACAAATGATCAATCCCTGAAAGAAGTATTTGAATTGATTTCAAATTGTAATCGGTCCCAGTCTGCTACATTCTAGTGCAAAAACAGGACTGATGGTACCGCATAAGCAGCTACCACAGTTGCCCATGATCGTGTAGCAGAATAGCCTTGCCTGAGACCATTTAAGCCTAGACATCTCCCTAGTAGATGGTTATTGCCACATGCTGGAGTCCTGGGTTTGAATCCTGCCTGTTTCAGTCGTACCAGCAGTCCTGTTTTTGGACTCTCCTTATCCTTCAGTCATCATCTCAAACGTAGTTGTGACGCTGCTGATGCTTATTTCATTTTGTGTAAAATATATTCTTTTGTTTGTTTTGATTTTGATAGCTTGTCTGCTCACATACATTATATTAATGCCATGAAATTAAATTTTACAATATTATGATTGTGTCCTTTGTCCTAGCAACATATACACAAAATTACATGCTGTATGTGCAATGTGACCATCTCATGCGGTGTCTATAATTGGCTGTTGTTGCTTATAGACACTGCATGAAATGGTCACGTGGTGTCTATAGGTGGCTGTTGAAGCTAATTAGTGTATATTTATTTTAAATACAATTACTTTAGTAAAACATTTAACAATTTAGGTATCTAGCCCCCAGTGATCACAAAAATAAATGTGCGGGGCCCTAAAACATTTAATGGGGTAGTGAAGAGGAAAAAATTAAGCTATGCAAGTCTGCATTCAGCAATGTGGCATTTTCTCTTTTCTTCATATTTATATACTTTAAGCATTGGATAATTGAGTAATGTATATAAAAATCCTAAATAGTAAATTAACCAGTACAATGTGTAGTTTTGCAGAAGTATGTCGTAACATAATGTAGGTACCCGGAAGTACCTTCAAAGAGTACTTCAATGCAGTAATATAGCAAATGTATAGTAAATGTACATTTCACCACAATGTATCATTAGATATATTTACACAGACTGGATAGAGGTCAGAAAAAACAAATACCCTAAAACAAGCCACATTTTACAATGACTGAGTCCAGGAGTCCCTCATGTTTTATTGCACAATAACCCAACTTTCCAAGGGGAGCAGCAGGAAGACTGCAATTACAGAAAAAAAATCATTTTTTGTTGCATACATTCTCTTCAGTCTCTTCAGGATTTTGCTGACCTGATT
The DNA here is from genome assembly GCF_033026475.1 of Channa argus. Taxonomy (NCBI): domain Eukaryota; kingdom Metazoa; phylum Chordata; class Actinopteri; order Anabantiformes; family Channidae; genus Channa; species Channa argus. The sequence goes on along the minus strand of NC_090210.1, from coordinate 7,835,958 downwards.
TTGGTGGCCTAAACTGCTGGATTTTGGATTTTTTTTTAAAAAACTGATGCATACTGCTGTTTTTATGTTTCCAATAGCAAGATGCACAGACTTCAACAGGAACTGGTGGAGTTCATTGCTTTGGGGGGGTCTAACTGATTGACATCTCAAAACACTGTTCTCATTTGTACCTTTGCCAAGTTCCACCCTGCTCTCCAAAACAGTTTTTTTATAGGACAAAAGTCTGTAATCTCATTATTCAGAACACTGTTTCTTCTCTATTCATTATTTTGCAATGTAGGACATTACCAATGGTCATTGCTAGGCAGGTCACTTAATGAATGGTGCATTTATAGGTGGAGCAGGGCTGTTTGCTACTTCACTTTTATGACAACAGTAGTAGCATCACGTTAGAATGTAAACACTTTCCCATACCTTTAATACCATTTTCTTATTCTTTACTGCGCTACCATATAATTGATGCAGTGTTATCCCATATACTGTAATCGCCACAGATCCTGTGACATGTGCAATATATATATATGTATATGTGTGTGTGTGTGTGTGTGTGTGTGTGTGTGTGTGTGTGTGTGTGTGTGTGTGTGTGTGATATCTGCGATACTCTACACAGCAAAATGATTTGGGTTTCACTGTATAGACAGCAATGATAAAGCTTTACCTGGAAACTTTAAAAGGGTTCAGATTATAGACAAGAACATTGGCATGTGTTTCACTTGTCAAGGAAGAATACTCACAGATAGACTTTGTCATGTTTTACAATATTATCTTCTGCTGGGCTCTTTGCTGCCCATTGTTCAAAAACAGCTAAATACATTGTGAAAGGGCATGGGTGGAAGTATACGTTGCGTGAATATGTTTCATATTATACTGTAGTAGCATGCTGAGTCAGTTATATCCTGCTACATTAGCTTGTGTCTTAGCATTTCATAAGTTTGTGTCACAAACATACTGTACACTCAGGCTGGGTGGTCTAATGTCCATATGTTCAGTTATCACATCCCAGCACTGGCTGTCCAGCGACAATTCTTGTGTTTCAACATCATCTATGACTCCAGAATGAGTTCTTCCCAAAACCACTTTTGTGGTCAGTCAATACCGTAGTAGTTTACATCAAGTGCATCAATAAAAGAAATCAGAAAGAGAGAGTAACTCCCTCTCAGAATGGTCCATTCGAAGTGCAACAGTTCATTAATATGATTAACTTTGTTTTTAGAGAGTGCTTCAATAGGCGTCATTTTAAATTACTTGTCACCACTCTGTACTCATACGATGGTCTCATCAGTCATTTTCTTGGTCGACTTGGTCGGCACTGAACGTTGGGTGGTGTGTGCCCCTTTCATGTCAGGCATGAGCAGGCGCACTTTCTGATTGGTCCTCCTCCACTCCGAGTACAACTGACAGTGATACCGAAATGATACCTGAGATTAAATTAAAGAGGAATGGGGGGACAGAGAAAAGACACAGGTCAATAAAAACTGGTAGTGAAATATTTGAGACAGTGTAGCACTAATGCAGCATAAGGGTAGAATACTTGGGACCAATTTGTGGCTGTGAAAACATTCTCTCTCTTTTGGGAGGTACAGAATTCTGTTCAAAGCTATGGAGGAATAACTGCAGTGATGCGTTGGTTACCAGCGTCCAGAGGATGTAGATGGTGAAGAGGGCAATGGTAAGGGCAATGAGGCCAACGGCCTCCAGTCTACTCTTCAGTTGCAGGTGGTCCTGGGCTCCCCTCAGACACAGCCAGCCGGAGATGGCTGCCAGGGGTGTGATGAGAAGGAAGCAGGCCATGTCGCACAAAAGTGTGCGCTTCTCACTACGAGGCCCTGGGTCTTTCAGCCACTGAGCAAGAGCAAAGTGAAGCCTTTTAATTTGTTAGTTAGGAGGTTGTGAGTTTCATTCTAAGAAGATACTTCTTATATCAGCACAAGGTCGAAGACAAAAATATCTCCCTTGATTTGGAGAAATATGTATTGATCATTTCTCAAAAGCAATAAACGTTTGTATGTCCTTGCAAGCAAACAAATAAAAGTTAACATGCCCATTAAAAGCTCTAACCTGTGTGAGTGGCTGGGGTCGTCGCTCAATAGTGAACTCTGTGTGACAGAGTTCACAGTAGCTGGTGTTAGAGGAGGACAGCCACTTCTCCAAGCAACTCTTGTGCACTTTGCCCAGCGTACCAGTACAGTCACAGGGTGAGAGCAATGTCTCCCCTCCAGCCCCCTCATGACAAATCCGACACATACCCACATCGCTGTGCAGAAAAACAGGAAGAACACTGAAGATAACAATGTGGTGACTAACCAAAGAACAATGTAATTACGTATTCACTATGGTCCCGTGTGAGTTCCTCCTTTCTTACCTCTGCAAGCTCACTGCTTTGACAACAGTAGAGAGTGGGCGGCCATCTTTAGCCGTAACCTTCGCAATGTATTGGGCCTGCGTGGTAGAATCAGACTCCTCCGAATCCTTGGAGGCATGAGATTCAGCGTTCCCAGAGTAATCACAGAGGGAGCCAGGTAGGTGGCAGCACCCCGGTGAAGACATTGCTCAGTTGAGAGATTTCAAAGAAGCTCTGATCAAAAACCCTACGTCCTACTGGTCTCCACCTCTTTAATGCACCTACACAGCAAATTCCTTATAAAGAATCAAGACAATACAAACAAAGTAGAGGTGATTTGAATTGACTACATAAGTACAACATATTCTCTTCTAAACCCCCTTTTTCATGGCAGATGCCATGTAGATACAAAAAAGGTCCAGACCCAGGTCTCACTAAAGCTTGAAAAAGAGTGTGTGTAAATGAACAAGACAGACCATCTCCAAGGGACATACCATTTAAAAATCTCTATTTAGCAAATTGAGTATTAGGACAATGTTGAGAGGCCATGCATGCTTCAGTTTCACACAAAAAATGTTGAAATTAAAGTGTTTAACTATTTCCAAATGTTACAGGGAAAGGTGATAAAACACTTTTAAAGTAGAGTGGCTGTGAAGAAATGCACATCAAGATTTTCTCAGTTTAAGTGGGGTTCAGTAAATAAGCATGACATGGCTTCATCTTCTTGAGCAGTAAAAACAAATGTTTTAGAGGGAGGCTCTGGGTGGACCAGGCGAACTTGCAGTTGATTTTGTCATCAACAAACTCTGCCCTGCAGACTGTTACTATATAGCTTACTTATAAATCTTTCTTGAAAAAGAAGCATTATCATGTAAGTTAACAGAAAAAAATGTTAGTGTAGCACTGAATTAATATTATTGCAATTATACATTTTAGGTTTTAGGCTAACGTAGCACTTTTAACGCTTGCACTATTTTAGACAACATGAAAACCTCTGAACAGTAATAAACGACTACAACTAATACAACTAATTTTGGTCGATGTCGACTTAAATGGTTGAAGCAGTGTCGCTAATAGACATTCGCGGTAAACATTAAATTTGTAAAAGTTCATCTCAATACAAGAAAACCACGTAAAAGACTTGAACGACCGTCAGCCAGTCTGTGATGTTGGTAAACACAATCGCTCGTAAACATAGTGAAAAACAGGTGTTAGCGTACGTTTACTCACCGACGGCCTCTGTTTTGTCGCTTGGCCTTGGCCTTGCGTTAGACACAGGCTAGCTGAGCTAACTGGACAGCCCTAGCTACAAACCATGGCACTGACATCTAACCAAACGCTGACGATACGATGGGTTACAGCAGACAACCACATACGCTTCACTGTCTTCATGGCGGATAGTGTATCTTGCTCAGGTGATGCTGTCTGAAAAGATGAAGAGAAACGTCTTCCTCCCAGCATTACTACATACAGCTAACGCGGCTAGCAATGGGCAAGCCTACCTCAGCAACCCTCAGCTGTGCACTGGTCATGTGACCCGCTGCTGCCTTCACAGTCATTAAGCACTACTGGTGAAATGGACTCATTGCACATAGTTACTTGTGTTGGGCTGGGGTTAACTGGGACGTTTCTGCTGCCAAGTGGCTTGTCATGGAGGTCAATAAACAAATAAGTTCAGTATTAGTACTGAAGGTTCTGAATTGTCTACGTTGCATCATGTCAACTGGGCTTTTTTTGTCCTTATTTGGAAACGTTTATCTACTCATCCAAATAGCTTCTTTAGTCTAGGGGAAAGTAAGCTAGGAGAGCCTGTTATATCCTTCAGGGTCGTCCTTTGTTTTCACCTGGCTAAAATAGGCTCCCTAGAATGTAAGGATCCAGCCTCCTAACATTCCTCATCCCCTAGCAGAGGTTGTTAGGTGTGGCATCCCTGGTGGATGTGTGAAATGTCCCTAATCTTCCAGGTCATTATAAAAGGTCAGTTGCATCAGTCACTGTTGGCCCTTGAATGCAGCACCTGAAAGGTGTTCTGAGTGCAGCAGAGAGCCCTAGACACCCTCATTGGGTAAAGTAAAATCTTATTTTCTCTGTTAGTAACTTACATAGACTCTTCAGAAGACGCTTATACTGATGAGGGACAAAGGAGTGGAGGAGTGATCGACCGATAAAGATCTCACTCGGAGAAAGGTATGTCATGGTCTAGGAGGTCACAAGGATGGTAAGGCCTAAAAAACTGAAGAACCCTATTGCAACAGCTAAAATCAATATTCCTATCTTCTCCATCAGCCAAACATTGAGCAACGATGGTGTGAACAGAGGAAGTCACGATTCTCCAAAAAAACAGCCCAGGTTATGTAGATAAGACAGAAGGCTCTTATGTTCTGGGGACACACGAGACTAAAGTAGAACTCTTAGGAGCTGAATGAGAAATGATATGTTTGGTGGTGACCAAGCCATGTATTTCAGCATAAGAAGCTTATCCCAAACGTGGTGGCAGTATCATGATTTAGGCCTGCTTTCTCACTGTCACTGTCATCTGAGTCCTGTAGAAACCTAATGTGTGGTGAAACTGTTACTGTTACATTTTGTCAATGAGCTTATGTTTTATGACTGTAAAAATTAAATGAACTCTTCTCATTTTCTCAGAGCCTTGTCATGCACCACTTGACCTCACCGTAGTAACTACTGTCTCCCGTGGGCCAAGAAACAGAGAGGAATGACTAATGGCTGCCACCTAGCGGTTTCATTTGGAGAAAACATACAGATGTTTTCTAGCTGGAGGGTGACCGTTGTTTACTTGTTAAAAATGAAACATGTATTAAGTTTAAGCCTATATTATTTTCATTATTGAAGTTACTTTTCTTTACATGTCTGCCCGTGAGTCATTCAGGTTCTCCCTGTAGTGCTATGTAAATTGCTTCTGACCGAGCAAGGCCAATGACTTTTAAACCTTTTTTTTTAGCATCAACCACCCAAAACAAACTCAATGACATGACAGTCTGCAATGCAAACATTTCCACTTGACACAACTCAATGTAATGCTTATACAGAGCTTTTTATGCTCAGACAGTCCTCCTATCACTTTTTGGCCAAATGTAGGTGTAAGATGTATGTAAGTAGTTTGTTAAGCCAACTATATATATATATACATACATTCTAGGTTAAAGGTGCATTATGCGAAAATATGTAAATTAAAAAACTTTCTTAATAATGAAGTCCACAATCACCATACAGATACTGAAACCAACATTGAATCATTCTAATCACGTTTGTCATTCAGCTGCCTGAATTAGCTTGTTTGGCTGTGCCATAGATGTCAATTGTTGTCCAAATAAACGGTCATACACGGTCATACACACTTTCACTGGGTGACTGTGGTGCAGGAAGGTAAAGTGGTTGTCCACCAATCTCACAGTTGTTGGTTCAATCCTCAGCTCTTCTGGTCACATGTCAAAGTGTCCCTGAGCAAGACACTGAACCCCAACTTAGTTGCTCCCGGTGAGTGTTGGCCAGCTGCATAGCAGCTCCCCCACTGGTGTGTGAGTGTGTGTGTGATTGTTAGTGTGAATGGGTGAATAAGAAGCAGTGTAAAATGCTTTGAGTGCTGATAGGTAGAAAAGTGCTCTATAAGTGCAGAACATTTATCATATACTATTTCTTCATTCCAAAACTTGTGGTTGACATAAATGCAATGTGAATCACCATAACTCCACCATAGAGCTCTCACATGTATGCAAACAAGTTCTTAATGTTAGTAGAGAAGATTCAGTGTTGGTGTCTGTATGGTAATATAATTGATTTAGAAAGTGACCAAAGTTAACATTCAAAAACTTTTAAAATGGACCCGCTCATGAAATCCAAAAGATCTCGTAGTGTTACCTTATATAACCCGAACATTTAATTTTTAACCATTGGTTAAACAGTATCTATTTTTGCCTTGTCCTGCTCTAATGGCTTCCTTTTCATTTACTTTGGACCCAAACACTGATAAAGATGGGGTTCACTCATGCTGAGCGTGATCTTTTCAAATGACTGAGAATGGGATTGGTGCACACATGCACACGCACAGACACGTGGACACACACACACACACACACACATACACACACATCAGAGAATGTCTGTCATTAGTTATTCCAATTTCCTCTGTTTAGTGTTTGGTCAAAGTCCATCTGAAATTTCTGAATAAGTGGGATATCATGAGACATGTCCTCAACATACATACATATACACAGAGTTCATTTACCCATCACACATTTTTTAAACTGTAAACACTACTGAAAATGCTGATAAAATAAATATACATTTAAATACAAAAATAATATATTTCTAAAATATTTTGCTGTAATATTCAGGTTGTTTTTCAGTTGTGTTATGGCAACAATTTAAGGATTCAAGTGCTTTTAGTGCTGTTACAAACAAAACAGTTTGTCAAGTGACATCTAAATTGCATATCCATGCAGAAATGCAAGATTGCCATAATAGTTTAATGAATCTTGAGGAATACAGTCCTTTAGTGACAATAGAAAATGTGCAACCGCTGACAAAGACCTTCTGACCCATCTGTACTATCTTATCACCCAAACCTACATGGTGATAGTGTAGTATAGAATTAAAAGCTGTTCTCTGCATCTTGTTTAACATGTTGCAGCTCGGATTTAATCAATCAATGAACATGTGAACAGGGCATGATCAGGGCGGATACGCAGTGACGTCACATACTTGGCTGACCAATAGCAGTGTCTGTTATCCAACCTATGATTGTACAGTAAATACTATGAGCTCTGCCTCCTTCCTTTCTTTCTCGCTGCAGATATGAAAGCAAAGTAGAAAATCGAGACAAACCCGTGGATGCGCTATAAAACCGTGTATTGGAGGTGAGGTGTTATTCCACTGGCATTCATCCTGGTGAGCTCGGGGTTTTGGCCGAAGGTAAAAAGATATCTGAGAGAAACCTGAGCAAGATAAGGGACAGAACGGGGATTTTCGGCCCACTGCAGTCTGAATCAGCGGAGACTCTCCGCACCGCTGGATCATCACTGACACCGTTTTTTCATCGACGTGTTCATCTCCTCGAAGGCAGAAAACAACGGCAAGGGACGTGACCCAAGCCCGCGTTTGACACTGCCGCAGCCCCGAGGAGCGCTGCTTGGCAGGGCATGCTAAATAATGAGCCAAAGGGATACACTGGTTCATTTGTTCGCTGGAGGGTAAGTTAAGTCACACAAGGAATTGCATTTAGACATTGCGTCTGTTTAAAATTTTACAATCAACGTTGAAACATAGGTCGTTGTCTGGTTTGTGTAGCTAACACTGAAGTTAGTCAGCTAACCGGAACCGTTTTTCTATGCAGCGCGTGCATGTGGAAACGCTGATCGGTAACTGTCGCTGTGACTTCAGTCACGTCAGTGTCAAAACCGGCGGCTCAAATTCAAGCTTCCTGTCAGCATTTCAAAATATGTCATTTTTTACTAAAATCGTTTCTTGACATAGAGGCGTTTCAAGAGTCTGAAATATTTTTTTAAGGTATTTGTCGTTTTATTTCTGTCTGTTTATCTATCCACCCTGATATCTTCTATTGAAGGGACATCATTTTATGCCTTTATTCAGAAGACACATTGATTTCCGGGCTTGTTGCTGCCGCTTCTCGATAACTCGACGAAGCCACAGATTGTATGATTCATTTTTATGTAGATATCTTTGATTTTAATAACTCAGGAGATGATTTAGAGAAATTAAATGACAATCGATGTATGCTTATGTGTCGTGAACTGTGATTTATTTATCTTGTGGTTCTTTTTAAATTATTATCCCACTAAATTAAAATCCCACTAAATTATATTTGTTGACAGTTGATAGTTGAAGGGTTGCCACTGGAGAAAGTGGATATTCTCATCTTTCTGATCAAATTAGGTCCTCTGAAATCTCTTTAGAGATAGATTTTAGCTGTATTGCATAACTGTTGGACGTTTTAGGTGGAAGATCACTAAGGGAGGACATACTCTCACAACTGAAGGTCAATTTTTCTGCACACACAACAGATAAAGAATGTCTCACATTCACAATTCTGTAGACTGACCTAACCACTTGTTTATTAAAGAAAATGTTAAGGGTATAAAGTTAACAATCTTATTGGTTCAGTACTTTAGTAAACAAAATACAGTTGGCTTTTAATTCATTCTCTTCAGAGAGTCTTTTACCACTTATTTTATCCCTGCACCAAACCATTGATATTAAGTTCATTTCATTACACTACACTAGTTATTACTTTTGAGACCTAAACATTAAAACTACTCCAGACACATTGATACCTGATTAGCTTCCCCCAAAACCTGAGCTTGAGGCCTCAGCACAAGGCTTCCTCTGTCAGCCAGCATAGCGTCAAAAGTAGGCCAAGGGTCACACTGCCTGTAAGCGTGAATGTGGGTCGGCTGTTTGAAAAGTAAATATAGCTGCTGCTATGCAAAAGAGACTGAAGTAAAAGGAATTCGGCGCAGACTCAAGGATTGTCAGCAGGCACCACTTTATGGCTACAACTAGTATTTATTTTGTGAATTTCCTGTTGGGAGGAATAAAATCTATCTATCTACCTTAATCATATTTGTATGATTTGTAACCATGCCAGTCAAAAAAACTCATCAGAACTTTGTGGTGGTTTCATTCTACAAGTTCTATTGTAGAGACCAGGGTGAAAGAAGAGGGGATCAAGTAATGTGCATGTGTGCCCAGAAAGAACATTGGTTCATCTGCACATCTAGTATTCTTGGGCTTATGAGAAAGTTATCCCCAATTTTATAGTAACCAAGCTGAATTAAATGGAATTGGACTGACTTCAGTTCAGAACAAGCTGCTTTCACTCAGATTAGAATTCCAAATCTAAGCCAGTCACAAATTTCCTTATTTAATTTGTAAGCAGTAGCATTGTAATTTACATTGTAAGCTAACTAGACAAGCACTCTTTTATTCTTCTCTTTTCAGAAGGCAGAGTTAGCAAATGGTTTACAGTTACACCAAGCTATAGTCAGTTCATCGGACATGAATGTTTAAACCGCTGTATTACTTAGTGACACATTTAAGCTATTAGCTCTATCTTGCATATCATAATGTGAGGACCAAATAATTTTAGAGCTAAAAGGAACAATTGATACAGTGTGCATGTGGAGCTCAGCACTGAAGGATGCTTTAAAAAAGAAAACTGGCAAAGGCAAATATACTTTTAAATCTGATTTTGTCTAAATATATAATACAATGTATTCACAGAGTCCCTTTAAAAATAGCCTACTTTATCAAACTAATTCACAACACATTTTATTGTAAAGGAGAAATGGTGGTTTTTACATATCCATAGTTAAATTACTTGATTCTCGTTTGATAAATGCAACTACCATAGCAGAGTGTTACATGTTTTTTTATCTTTCTTTTATCATCTTCTTTGTTTTTCTACCATGCCCTTCTTAAACCCTTCCCTGTTTCCTTTCTAGATGTGGAGGTACAGTGGGTGCTATATTAACTTGTCCTCTGGAGGTTGTTAAAACCAGACTTCAGTCCTCCTCTATCACTCTCTACATCTCTGAAGTCCAGCTCAGCACTGTCAATGGAGGAAGTGTAGCCCGTGTTGCTCCACCAGGGCCTCTGCACTGTCTTAAGTGAGTAGAATGAACACAAATGTTTATTGGGTTTACTTTAAATGTTGGATCACTGTCTGGGTTAAATAAACAATATCACCAGTCACCACGCATTCCAGTACATGTGTAAAAGAGAGTTGACTGACATGAAAATGCGTCAGTTTGTGAGAAAATTTGCCATTACCCTGAGTTATATTAGCCACTCTGTCAATGTGCAATAATAACTAAGAATGAAACAAATTAAATTCCTAAGGAGTTTTTTTTTAATCAGTCTGTTACATCTGTCGCACACAATTATTACAGCAAACTGCCGTGTCAGCTGATGAATTTTTTCATTGTTTGTGTCGAAAGGTACAGATTTGGTCTAGAATAGCTTTACAGTTGTATGCAAAAGACAATGTCAGTGATTTTGATTTATAAATATTTGGGTGATTGGATCAGCAATTTCATTTTGATCTATCAAACAACTAAAGGACACAGTAAAATTTCAGTAGTGAAATGAGGTTTATTGGATTAACAGAAAATGCGCAATATGCATCAAAATGAAATAGACAGGTGCATAAATTTGGGCACCCAAACAGAAAAATCCCATCACTATTTAGTAGAGCCTCCTTTAGCAGAAATAACAGCCTCTAGACACTTCCTAAAGCCTGCAATGAGTGTCTGGATTCTGGATTAAAGTATTTTGGAACATTTCTCCTTACAAACATCTCCAGTTCAGTTAGGTTTGATGGTTGCTGAGCATGGACAGCCCGCTTCATATCAACCCACAGATGTTCAATGACAGTCAGGTCTGGGGACTGGGATGGCCATTCCAGAACATTGTACTTGTTCCTCTGCATAAATGCCCGAGTAGATTTGGAGCAGTGTTTTGGGTCGTTGTCTTGTTGTGCAACTTTGTGACTGGTTCCTCAACATTATTCTCAAGAATCGGCTGATATTGAGTGGAATCCATGTGACACTCAACTTTAACCAGATTCCCAGTACTGACACTGGCCACACAGCCCCACCGCATGATGGAACCTCGCCCAAATTATACTGTGGGTAACAAGAGTTTTTCTTGGAACGCTGTGTTCTTTTGCCGCCATGCATAACGCCCCTTGTTATGACCAAATAACTCAATCTTTGTTTCATCAGTCCACAGCACCTTACTCCAAAATGAAATGTGCGTTTCCATACCTCAAGCGACTCGTTTTGTGGCATGTGTGCAGAAAAGGCTTCTTTGGCATCACTCTCCCATACAGCTTCTCATTTCCTGCAACAGGAAAATGTTGTAAAGCATACCAATAAATCTACATCAGAATGACGTAAATATTCAGGAATCAAGGTTTTGGAATGGCCCTTTCAAAGTCAGACCTCAGCCCAATTGAAATTCTTTGGAAGGACCTTAGGCGAGCTGATCGTATGTAAATGCTCAGAAACCTTAATAAACTGAAGTTATGTCTTCTCCAATGATGTCAGAGACTGATAAAGTCATATAGGAAAAGATGACGTCAAGTTATTGCTGCTAAAGTTGGATCTACAACCTATGAAATCATGGGGAGTACTTTTTCTTTCTTTCTTTCTTTCTTTTTCATGGCTATATTTTTTGTTAAATAAATAATGCCACAGTGAAAAAGGTTATGTTGTTGGTCATCCGAGGTTGTATTTGCCTAATATCACTATTATCTGAAGGGTTTTATCAATTTTTACACAAAACAAAGAATTAAAAGAGGCTGTAGTAACTTTTGCACATGACTGTAAATTGATTTAACCAGATGCAGTGTCTTTATAGTTTGCATTTCTACTGTTGTCCAGTTAGGTTTGGGCTGTTTGCAAAACTGGTGTGAAGCTGGCCAGCATACTGTTACATACTACATAATATTAATTTCACAAATGCTTCACCTGCAATGGGAAACATGTTGTATTTTTGAATATTTGATAGTTGGAAAAGTTTCTTTAAACAAACTGCTTGTTCAGTTGTTAAAGCAGAAAACATCTGAATCCTGTTAGT